>NC_058404.1:40831238-41131238 GCF_002201575.2 Neomonachus schauinslandi
ACACACACACACACACGGCAAATTTAGGTTGAACAAAACAGGCACCCACTATCATACACACACACACACACACACACACAGCTATTCCCAGAAGTATCTCAGCTTGAGAGAGAACAAACAGCACTTACACGTGAGCCACAGTCAGTAGACATTTGAAATGTCCGCATTGCTCCCTACTGATTCTTCGCTCCATGTCTGGCTTCGTTTGGTTGCTGCAGAGTGAGAGCAGGCCATCTCCTGAGTCATCAGTATCTCTTCCTGTGGCACTGAGGTCTTCTTGGGAGGTCTCAGAGCCACACAGCCATGGGGCCAGCTCTGGCAATAAGCTGAGAGATCCATCTACAGAAACTAGGCTGTGAGCCAGGGGTGGGGTTGCCCCACCCAGTATGTGTTAAGTATTAAAATCCACCCATGGTTGGCTAGTGTAGAAGTAATACTTATCTTGTGTTATACTCAGTTTTATGGAACCATACCCGAAGACAGCAGTCTGCTGTAACTGTACACCAAGTTGATTAAAAATTGAATTAGATATACCTTCTTAAAGAGCTTAAAGGGGAAGTCTCACTGTTAAGAAATAACAAGATTTTGGGTTTTTTTTTCCGCTCAAAATATTGTATATTATATGGCTACCAGCTATCCTTCCTGTGCTCTGATGCCATTCTTTTCACTAGCTTTTTTTTTTTTGATAGCATGTTTTCTCCTTCCTGCTATCCTTCTTCGCCTTTCCTGTCTCCTCTGTCATCAGAATTCAAATTGTCATGGGATCTTTTCCTTTCCCTGATTATTTAGCCATGCTCATGTCTCCCCAATTGTTTCTCCATTCCACATTCTTATCTTCCTGAGCCTCAATAGCCACTGACGGACAGGGACTTTAACTTGCTATGTTGCTATAGCCATTGTGCATCTACCAGTGAGACTCTGATAAGCTCAGGTTGCTTCCAGACCTGTCTATGGAAGGTGGATGTCTACAGTAGTCTTGTGTCTGCTGGTGATGCAAGTGGTAGTAGGAAGAGTGCTGTGCTGGGAGTTGGAAGACTTGGGCCCTGGCCCTTGTTCCGTCTATATCTAAATTCCTAACCTGTCTCTCCATTCACTCATATGGAAAATGAGATTAGATTAAATAATTCACAACGTGGGGCGCCTGGGTGGCTTAGTCATTAAGCGTCTGCCTTCAGCTTGGGTCATGATCCCCGAGTCCTGGGATCGAGCCCCGTATCGGGCTCCCTGCTCCTCGGGAAGCCTGCTTCTCCCTCTCCCACTCCCCCTGCTTGTGTTCCCTCTCTCGCTGTGTCTCTCTCTGTCAAATAAATAAATAAAATCTTAAAAAAAAAATAATTCACAACGTGTATTTCCAACTCCAAAAGTGCATTACTTGACTCTATGAAATCATACTAATTCTGGCTCCTTAGATTAGCTCTTTGTGACCAACTAGAATCTTCTTTACAAGAACAGATTGAAAAATAGTGAGGAGACTGTAGAATTGGAGCAGGTAGAATAACACCAAAATTTAGCAACATGCTCAGACCATTGATAAGATGGAGAGCAAGTGGAAGGAGAGGCCATTTTCCATTCTTCTGTGGTCTTTTTTGGGCTGTGTTCACAGCCTGACTTTTGCATCATTCTTCCATGGAAGCAACAGCCACCAATTACCCTTTTTCAATCTAAGTTGGCAGATAAGAAATACTTATTTTGAAATCCCAAATGCACTCTGCTCTGAAGATGAGCACAGAGATAGTAGGGCATTGGTATTTTCCTTCTTTTGGCTGAAGGAAGTGACTGATGGTTGCATCTTCTTGATCCCTTCTTAAAGTCCTTATTTCTCACATGAAAGCAGAAGTGTGACCCACAACAGCTGAAATGAAACCAGAATGTAGGAGGTTAGAGTCCATGTAATTCTCTCTTGATTTTTAGTTATCCAGTGTCTGGATATTGTATCCCCTGCATTTAGGAGAACTATTCTCTCCTCTTTGAACTGAAGAAGTATGGAGTTGGCAGTCAGGAGCCTGGGGTTTTTCTAGTACTTCACATTAGCTCTGTGGCTCTGGGCATGTCACTTACCATTTCTGAGCTGATCTTGTCTTTAAAATGAGGGAGTTGGGCTAGGCAATACTTAAATTTTTTTTTCCAGAGCCAACATGCCATGACCCTGTAATTTTCCTCTTCCATTTGCGAGACCATGAGAAAGGAGTGGCGGTGAGGGAAAAGGAGAGTAACAACAGTCAGGTTCTTCTGATGCCTTGTATAGCGCTTACAACCTCCTTGAAGGCAGAGGCTGTCTTATTTTTGTATAGCACTAAGTCCAGGTTACCACAATGTTTTAAAATTGATTCTTCTTTTCAGTTAGTATATTGATTTTTGCATTTATGAAGGCATCAGCAGTCTAAGCCTCTCTCTGTGAGGAGGACAACCTCCCAGAAACATGAGTGGATTCCAGTCTGAATTTTTCTTGTAGTGATGGCAGAAGTTTTGAACTATCTGTACTTTCATGAGGAAAATGTTTCCCTCTGTGGGGTGGTAGAAACTTTTCTATTGATCTCCCTTTCTGCTTGTTTTTTCTTCAACAAAAGCCTCAAGGACATTTGTTGTTCCCCAGCTTGTAATAAATGTCTGTTGGCATCCAGGTTGAAGGACCTCCTTGTGTTTTGGAACACTAAGTGAGGGTTAGCACGGGAACATCAGTGTTTCTTCAGGGAATTATTTGCCTTTGCCTTCTTGATAATGATAGTGCCAATCAAAACATTGGTATTCTGATTGATAAAGTTGAGTACATGCATTGAATGGCTTATCAAGAATATTTTCCGGTCATGAGGAGATCTGAAAATCTCCTTTTCCTATTTTTACTTTTTTTAGTACCACAAGGCAACTTCAGAGTCGGCAGATTGCCCTGAGTTTAAAATAAATCCTATCTCAGTGAGGGATGCCACTCTTTCGAGTCCTGGAGAATGCTTTGGTTTAGGCTTATACCACTGACTTAAGGAAAGGGTATCAATACGAGTGGAGATTATTATAATTGCATTTAGTTAATCTGTGCTATTGGTCAGCAGAAATAGAAAGCATTTCACTTATTTATATACATTTATTTTATTCAAAACATTAATTTCGGTATTCTCTCCTGTCAAACTCTTAGACTGGGTTATAGTTTGATTTATTTGTGTTTCTCTCTTCTGCCATGTCCTAACTGATGTAGTAATGCGATGTGCAAAGCTTCACCTGAGGGAGAAGAGGGAGTCAGAGGACTCAAGTAGTCCTGGCCTGTGCAGCTGACATAACTAAGAGGGGGTCGATGTGGTAGTTAACAGAGCTCTCTTAGTTTGAAAGTACCTGTCTCCTGAAGCCCTGTCCAGTACCCTTGGAGTGATGACTGAGGATGGACTTGCCACCCTGCCTATGTCACTAATTCTGGGACCACAGACAGGGCCACGTCAGTGGGACCAATGGCCCAGGGGGCAACTACTCCAGCAGATGGCAAGATTTCTCCAGCTTACTGCTGATGTGACAGTCTCTCCTCTTCCCGTCCTCTTCAAGATATTATCTGTATAGATGTGCCAAGCTTGTATGAGTAATATAGTCTCAAGTCAGAATAGTAATAGTGAAAGATGCTATTTACTTTTGAAGAAAAATTCTAATTTACTAAATATATTTCTACCTACTGATTTTTTTCTCCTTAGAACAAACTTACCCTCAAGTTAAAACTTTGTTCTATTTAAATAACAAGATTTTAGACAATCTAGGCTAGTTTGTGAACTCCCATGACATGCTTTGAGCCATCCATGGCCGTACATTCCTAGACTTGAGTAGAAGGCTTTTCCCACCAATTTGGAATGAACTGGTCATTGTAACCAGTTTTGTATGGGACAGTTGTTTCAGATCCTAATCCTATAATGACGCCATTTTCTTTATACCCAAAATAAATGCTGTACAGACTAGATTATTCTGGAATTTGACTGCTCTATTTTTCTCCCAATTAAAATCTGTTGCAAAGGGACCCTGCTGGTGAGCAGTTTCCCTTATAAGTTATTGTTTTTGTGCTTCTAACTTTGCTAGTAATAAATCTTACTTTTCCATGAGAAAGCAGTCCGTTCTATTCAAGGTGGAGTAGGAGTTGTGGTTGAAATTGCAAGCACATCCAGTGTGTTCTATTTTGATTTTCTAGCTTCAGAGTATTCAGTGGAAATGGTTTAATCTCAGTGTGGTTTGGGTTCAAGGGTATAGAATAGTAAGAGCTATAAATATGGTGAATGGAAGAAGGATCATTATTTAGCCAAAATAAAGTATACTCTAGATTGTTTATACATAAGGCCTTGAATTAGAGAAACTAGTAATCAGTAATAGACTTCTCAAGTTTCTGATGGAAGGTGTGCATGTCTACCTCAAGTTGTTTATATGGAAAAGAATAGAGGAGAGATCACCTTGTAGAAAATTCCACCTTCTTGAGAACTCCCAGGGGATTGAAGGGGGACCTTCCTTTACTTTCTTTCTATGATATCTTCGTATTTGATGAGTAATTACCAGAACTCATAGTTTATCCTTGGGAAGCTACAGCTCTTAGGTAATTATGGATATATTTATAAGATTTAAAGAGTATTAATGCAAGTCTTGCCATAACTATTTTATATAATCCCATCAAGCTAACTGCTGGACCTCTTTTAGGGCTAGAATTATAAGTATGCGATGGCTTAGAATCACATGTAGGGCTAAGAACCTGTTTCTTTATCAGGAGATTTATCTTCAGAGCCCAAGCTGGCTGTTTCCTGACAGTATTACCTTGGGCAAAAAACCCCTCCCTTTTGTCCTGTAAAAGGACAGTAATACAGTAATACCTACTTCCTAGAGGTGTTTCGGTTAAGATAATGCTCATGAAGTGCTTAACACAGTGTGCAGAAAATTTTGGTTGTCATCACCATCTTCACTGTCATCATCATTATCAAGTCATTCTGTATACTTGAAAATGCCTGTATTTTCACTGTGCTTTTTGTATTATTTCCATTAAGCATAAAGCTTAAATTAGCAACAAGGGACATTATTGCATACTCATTTCCTTTCTACTCTCCTCTATGCCGTGTATCTCTTGGTGTCCTTTGCTCAGGGGTGCTAGGTGAGGTTTAAAGCTGTATCTCAAAGCTATTATTAGAAGAGGAGTTTTCTGGATGCAGAGTTCTTTGCAGGCATCTTTTCAGGGAGAGGGAATTTCCTAATGCCTTTTATGGTACTTTGTTGCATAAAGGAGAAAAAAATAGAAAAATTTAAATAATGTCTGACTCCCTTGCTTAGATTTTTAAGTATGGTGAGTTTTATTCCTTGTGCTGGTATTTATCTATCTAGAACAGTAACTTTCAGTTATGGGTCCCTATAATTCTTCTGATGATTTTATTTTTTATTAACAACCACAGCAGAGACATAGCTTTCTAGAGTGGTGCATTGACAGTGGAAAAAACAACATGGAAACTGAATATATCCTTTTAAAAATTAGAATAATATGAAAATTTATGGGTCTCTGCCCAAGGAAAATCCCGTGCCTGATTCCATAATGTTCTGACAAAAAGGAACCTAAGATGAAGACCTCTGTACCTTAACATTGTACCAGGCTTTCTTTAGTCAATGCACTCATTCTTTGATACATACTTATGTCTAAAACCTTTGCTGCAGAGCTCTCATTGACTGAATATTAACAAAGTCAGCATATTAGTAAAACTATAAATTTTTGTGAGATCTAACTCATCTTAAAACTAAAGAAAAAAATTTATTTTTTTTTAGATTTTATTTTTAAGTAATCTCTACACCTAACGTGGGGCTTGAACTTAACCCCGAGGTCAAAAGTCACATGCTGTACCAGCTGAGCCAGCTAGGCACCCATAAAGAAAACATTTAGATTGCTAGGAAGAGATCCAAAAAAGATGTTTCCATTTAAGCCCATGGCGAGAGCATTTTTATGTCAAAAATAAACTACCTCTAAGAGCCTACCTCTAAGCATCTCTGCAGCACAGAGGGGTTATAAAGGCATGTGAACTTTGGAACTGTGCAGTCTTGAGCTGCTTTCGGATGATGGTGATGCTATACAGAGTAGTTGTGGTTTTTGTCCAAGGAGCTCTGGTTGTGGGCTAAATGCTAGTTGGTGTGATCCTCAGTCTCGTTGTGTATCCAGCAGTAGGCTTCAGGTACTACTTCCTTCTTGGGATTCTAAGACACTTGAAATACCGACTAAAATGGGAGAATGGTGAAGTCCATCTGATTGTTGGCCTTGGAAACAGCCGAGGAGGGGTTCTCCACTGCCTTCCTGCTCCTACGACTAGTAGCTAGGGTTTCTTTATCAGCTGTATACCTCCATTGGCCTTGAGTATTCTGCTTACAAGTAGAGTAGGTACTAATTAAACAAAGAAAGGGGCCAGGGACCCTTTGTTAGTTTATGCTTTTAAATTCATTTTGTTACCCTCATATACTGAGTCATGCAGGATTTTTCTACAGGTTGTGTGGCTCAGTGTACAACACTCTTCCTTCCCTGATCCTTCTGAGACTTCCTGAGAATGGTTCATGCCTGTTAGCAGCAAACAACTGTCTCTTGAAAAACTCAAGAGAATTTTGTCCGTCATCATCATAGTTGAGTCATCCAGGCATGACCGGTTGATACCAGCTGGCTGGGTGCAACCCAGAGAAGCCCACCCACTCACCAGCATCCTTCTTTTTATCCAGTTCAAACAACGCCTGCACTTCCGTTCTCCATTTCCATATGGGATCCAGGGAGCCCTTTCTCTTCGTGGCAAGTAAGGGCGATTGATTCCTCCATGCTAGTGGGTTTTAAAAACTTTGTGTGTGTGTGTGTGTGTGTGTGTGTTGAGAGAGAGAGAGGGAGAGTTTAAATAGACATTTTTAAAAATAAAGTATTATAAAAAACTCTCAGTTTTATCGGATAGTTGAAAGTGGAACTTGCTTTGTCTGAAGCTTAAATGGGGTGATACTGGATTCTACTCCAGGCATCGCCAGCCCTCCTCAGGCACTGCTTTCATGAGTTGTCCTTGCTAAGAATACATAACCTATTTCTCCGTGCTTTTCCGTGCTGTGCACAAACATGCATACACACAGGAACACACGTTAACAAGCCATAACAAGTAGGACAGTTTACTAAGCCACCACAAAGTTAGGTACTACCTAACTGCCTTAAGCATGAATTGTCACTCCTGGCCAGGGGTTTACCAGGCAGTTTAGGTTATAAACTTGATTTTTACCCAACAGAAATTATGAG
Source organism: Neomonachus schauinslandi (assembly GCF_002201575.2). Lineage (NCBI taxonomy): Eukaryota > Metazoa > Chordata > Mammalia > Carnivora > Phocidae > Neomonachus > Neomonachus schauinslandi. Next base: position 40,838,476 of record NC_058404.1, read on the forward strand.
ACTTCTTTTGCTTTCCATCCCCTACTTAGGTTCTTGTTTTAGTACTTTTTAAGTAGCACATAGTATTCTAATAACCTTACCAGGTATAGTAGACTATTGTAGAATTTTAGAGAGAGAAGGGACATTCATTCAGTCCCTCCCTACACACATGCACACACATACACACACACATGAGTGTTGTGCAGATAAATGAATATACTAAGGTTAAGGTAGTAAGGCAGCTTGCCCCAGATCTCACAACTAATGATGAAATGGAGACAAGAATTCAACTGTCTTGACTGCCGTATATATCCTGCGGTTCCAGAATGTCTTCCAACATGTGCCTCCCGCATCTGACCACTATTTGTAAATCTGCCCTACCACACTGGCGTCACAGACCTGTGCTAGGGATGCAGGATAAGCCGTGTGATGTCTTACGTCAGACAGTCCAGATACACATCCCAGCTCTGGCATGCTGCTCACCTGTGCCTCAGTTTTCCCATCTGTCAAGTGGACATACTAATAATACCTACTTCATAGAGTTGATATGAAAAGTAAATATGCTAATGCCTGTAAAAGTCTCAGAACAGTGCCTAGAACAGTGAAAGTGCTTAATACACATTAACTGTTGTTTTTATCTGAATGCAGCTATGCATTGAATGGCAGTGGAGAGAAATTGAGTGAAGTCCATTATGGATCACACTGCAATGTTTACCACAACCTGGGCAGACCAACTAGGGTTCATTTAGTTCATTTAGCATTAGCAAAATATATACCAACCACTCAGGTCATCTCTAGAAGGCCACCATGTTTGTCATAAGTGTTTTGAGACATTTGGCTTAGCCTCCCCTCCAGTACACACCTCTCCATACCCCAGACTGTAACCAGGAGTGATTGGGGGCATGAGGCTTAGCTGCTTAGCATGAATATGGTGGGATGTTTTCAAACAGAGGAAGGTAGTTCTTGCTCTAAGCTCCTTAGGCTTATTCACTTGGCAATTACATTCCTTTGAGATAATGCAGAGTAGTTTTGTTTGAGACCCAGAGGACAAAGGGATCAGCAGTAGGATCCTTAAAGGCACATGGGATGGTTAGTTTTTACAAAGCATAAGCCATTATTTTGTTCGTTCATGTAATAATGTAAATTATTATGTGGAACAGTATGTGGGAGGAGAGAGAAAAGTTTTTATGGAACGTTGGCACTGCATTGTCTGTCTATGTGAATGATGTGGGTGAAATAACCACAAAGTATTGCTAAGTAACTACCACATCTGTCAGTCCACTGCCATAGGCTGCGTGGGAGGCAGGGAGATACTGTGTGGAGCTAACTGTGTCATCACTGTGTCATGGGAGAGCTACAGTCAAGCCCAAGTCTTGCTTTGTGTGCCAAAATACTTGGAGGATAACCCCATTGGTACTTTGAGCTCAGTGTTGAGTTGACTTACAGTGGGTGATACCTGTGGTGAGTGGTGTGTTCTAGAACTACTGGAGCTGCAAAACCTTCTTAGGAAACTTATTTTTCTCTGGGTGAGTAATCCTGGTTCCAGCTTACATTTGCAGAAGTGTTTCTTCTCTAAGTAGGCCTCCTCTGTGACTGGCCACAGCCTGTCTGTCACTCCTCACTCCCTTCTCTTTGCTGTAGCAAACAGGCTCCACCTTAAGGGCCAGGAGTTGTATGAGGAGAAGCAAACTCAAGGTGCTTTGGTGGAGAGAGAATTCTGTGAGGAAGATGTCCCTAGAGGAACCAGGGAAATTTGCCTTTTGACAAAGGATCTTTTAAAGGGAAAGCTTTGCTCTATTGTTTTTTGGTCATTTTCCTCTTTCAGGCTTAAGAAACAATTTTCCTTTAAAAGTAAGTTAGATTTGTGTCTAAAAGTTCAATGGAGAAAATGTGCTTGCACTAGGGATGTCTTTTCTGTCTGTGCTCTGATGAGATAATAATGCAAGAAACCGATGAATTCACCAATTCAGAACACTTGTAAATGGTGTACTCTCAAGTTAGGATGCTGGCACACTTTTGTGGCTCTCTTCTGCTTAAAATGAGGAGCAGTACCTTGGCTGCTTTTGAGAGAGCTTAGTACAAGAAGTGGTGTTTTGAGATTTAGTTCCGTTTTTGAAAGACCCCTTCCTTCTGTTTGTTTTAAAGTTGGTTTTGAGTTGTCTGCCATTTCTATTTGTATGATAAGCCCATTTCCTCTGGGTTATTTGTAGAATATTTAGAGACTGATTGTGATTACTGAGAAACGGGGCCAAAGTTATATTTTTGAACTGCTTTTAGCCAAAATAGGTTGTCAGCCACTGAAGGCTTATATTTGTTTTATTGAACGTTATAATTTTTAAAAAGTTGAACTTTGGTTTGTGTGTACGTAAAAAAGTTTCCCTAACTCTATGTAGTTTTGTTGTTTGTTTTTTTTAAAGAGAACAGGACACATTTAGTGAATAATGATACTTAGCTTTACTAATCACAGAAGTACTTTTGGAGAGCAGATGCAGACTATTTCCTTTCCAGGAAACCCATGTTCTAACACTTGTCAAGAGTGGTAAGACAATGCAGTCCTTTGGATAATATTTTAGACTTAATGTTTCTTGATCACATCATGAAGCCATAGCTCTACATGAAATCAAAACTTAAACTCTAGTATTATTGGCAGAAGATTGTTTAGAAACTAAAAGCCCTGCTCAGGGCTGCCCGGTGAATACAGGTGTGAGCTTTGTCAGATGGCATTGTGTGATAACTGGTTAAGCCATATGATTCATTAGATAAATGAGATAACTTAAAGCCATTCATAATTATGCTTTTTATTAGAGAGACTGGAGAGCTTTGTCTACACAGGGCGGGCATCTAGAACAGTCCTATACCGTTTCATTCTCACACTGACCCTCCCTTACCCAGTGGCTGGCTGTCTGATATACAACATGACATTTTGAAGATAAAACGAGTTGTTGATCTGATTGAGGTTAGAAGAGAGTCATCCTAATTCTTACCCAAGGTGGAGTACTTGAAAACCTTAGAGCTGACCAGAAAAGTATGTATATTTTATGGTCTTTTGCCAGTTAGTAATAAAGTGTTAAAAACAGTGATATCTTGGTAACCTAACTAAGTGATACGAAAATTAGGCCATTAGGATGGAGAGGGAAAGCATGGTCACTTTCTTCCGGAGACCACTCTGACTTTCATTGAACTTGCTCTCTTACTCCTCTTGAACTCTATGTAGGCAAACCTGGGTTTATTTTACCTTGGTAATGTTTTATTTTTTTGTTTCTAATTTTTTATTTTTTTAGATTTTATTTATTTGAGAGTGAGTGAGCGAGCGAGAGAGAATGAGTGGGAGGGGGGAAGAGCAGAGGGAGAGTGAGAAGCAGACTCCCCACTGATCAGGGAGCCTCGACGCGGGGCTCGATCCGGGGACTCCAGGATCATGACCTGAGCCGAAGGCAGCTGCTTAACTGACTGAGCCACCCAGGCACCCCCTGAGTAATTTAAATGACATTAATTAAAATATGGTATTATGGTATTGGCATGTGTCGAGAAGACTTGTTTACCACAAAGCAGTGAAGAAGCTCTTGGTAGAGCTGGGCCCCTGGTCCAACAAGTGCCCAAGAACTTGTTCATGGCTGATTCAAGAGTATCTTGTACTTGCTCTCTGTCTTCTACTTTCTGGACCTTGATTTTTGCACATGAAATGCTGTCCACTGGAGTTTTAAGATTATGTATACTATCTGTGTCTGCTACTGGTAGTATTATGTATACTACTACTATCTGGGCTTCTGTTTTTTGTTTCTGAGCATAATCCCCACCCCCACCTTGAAGGTCTCCTAGTTTCTTTCTGTCCTGGATATGTAGCTAAAAGCCTTACCCATCAGATCAAAGCAGAAACCAAAGAACTTAATTTTTTTTTTATTAGTTTCAGAGGTAGAATTTAGTGATGCATCAGTTGCATAAAACACCCAGTGCTGATTTGCCTCCCTCTCTGTTTCTGTCTTACTTTATTTTTCCTTCCCTTCCCCTATGTTCATCTGTTTTATTTCTTAAATTCCACATATGAGTGAAATCATATGGTGTTTGTCTTTCTCTGACTGACTTACTTTGCTTAGCATAATACCCTCTGGTTCCATCCATGTCGCTGCAAATGGCAAGGTTTCATTCTTTTTGATGGCTGAGTAATATAATATAATTATATATTATTGATAATATTATATTATAAAATATATTATATATTGCCATATATATATACCACATCTTTATCCATTCATCTGTCGATAGACATCTGGGCTCTTTCCATAGTTTGGCTGTTGTGGACATGGCTGCTATAAACATTGGGGTGCATGTGCGCCTTTGAATCACTATGTTTGTATCCTTTGGATAAATAACCTAGTAGTGCAATTGCTGGGTCATAGGGTAGCTCTATTTTTCACCTTTTGAGAAACTTCCATACTGTTTTGAGGAGTGACTGCACCAGTTTGCATTCCCACCAGCAGTGTAAGAGGGTTCCCCTCCTCCAAGTCCTCGCCAACATCTATTGTTTCCTAGGTTGTTCATTTTAGCCATTCAGACTGGTGTGAATTAGTATCTCATTGTGGTTTTGATTTATATTTCCCTGATGCCAAGTGATGTGGAGCATTTTTTCATGTGTCTGTTGGCCATTTTTATGTCTTCTTCCCATTTCTTGACTGTTTTTTTTGTTTGTTTTGTTTTGTTTTTTTGGCTGTTGAGTTTGATAAGTCAAAGAACTTAATTTGAATAACACTTGCATGTATATTAAAAACCCAACCACTTAAAAAGGAATCTAATTCTAAAAGGAAAGTATTTATTCATAGAAGACAATTTCAGAAGTAAAGTATATATTCCTTGAAGACAACTTGAAAAACACAAAGAAGAAAACAATCTATTACTCTACCACCAAGGAATTAGTGCTGTTGCCATTTTGGTATATGCATTTTCAACGTGTGTGTGCATGTGCACACATGTGCACAGAATATATCAAGTTTATTTAGATAGCATTTCCCCAAGTTTAGTGCAGACACTATTCATGGTATATGAGATATTGTAGAAAATATGTGAATGAGTATGTTTCGTTAATAAGTATATATTCTAATATGTATTATAAAATTATAACTAGCACATCAAATCTGTGATTTCATGGTTATAATTACTGTGAAAGACCTTTAGTTGTTGGGAGTCCTCAGCACCTCTTCATTGCCTTACTCCTTAGGTGATTTCACTGGGTCTTTAATATCTAGCACACCGGCAATCTGGTCAGCTCTACCTTCAAAATATATTAAAATTAAATTCTTTCACCATTCCAAATGCCATCATGATCCAAATGATCCACGTCACAATGGTTTATTACAATATCCTTTTTTTTTTTTTTTTAAAGATTTTATTTGACAGAGAGAGAGAGACAGTGAGAGAGGGAACACAAGCAGGGGGAGTGGGAGAAGCAGGCTTCCCGCAGAGCAGGGAGCCCGATGTGGGGCTCGATCCCAGGACCCTGGGATCATGACCTGAGCCGAAGGCAGACGCTTAACGACTGAGCCATCCAGGTGCCCCTACAATATCCTTTTAACTAGTGTCCCACTTCAGTCTTTTTTCAATCTCTGTTGGTTTCTCATCTCAGAGCAGAAGCCAGAATCCTTACCATGATGTGTAAGTCCTTACAAAATATACCCCATGTCTGCACCCCATACCTTTATGATCTCATCTCCATTCACTCTTATACTCACTTTGCTTCACTCACATTGGCTTCTTTGCCCTTCTTTGAACACACCAGACATGTTTCCACCTCTTCCTTTGCCCTTGTTATTCCATCTTCCTGGAATGTTCTCTCTCTGCCTCATGGCCAGTCCCTTCACTTCAGGTCTTTCTAGTGAGCATTTACCTGGCTACCTTCTCTAAAATTCTAACCCCTTTCCCCACAAAGCCTCATATTCCCCTTGCCTGCTTTATTTTTTCTCCCTAACCATGTCACCAACATGCTGTATATGTTATTTACACTAAAATGTAAGCACCACTAGGGTAGGGATTTTTGTCTGCTTTAGTCATTGCTTAATTTCCAGCGCCTACAACAGTTCCTGGCATAGGGTACTCAGTAAAACCTTGTCGGAAGAGTAGGTTAAATAAAAATCATGAGCTGACTTAAGGAGTAATGTCAAGTAAATCAGTACATGTGGTGAAGGGGTATATATAAAAATCATGAAAGTGATGAATGATGTTTGAGAAACACGGATTTAAGTAATCTTCGAGTTTGTTTCTTTTGTGTTATTATAAATAGTACTGTAGTAAATATTCTTAAGTAATTTTTTGTGCATGTTTATCATTATTTCCTTAAACTAAATGCTTAAAAGTGTAATTTCGGATTCTTAGGCTATATAGTTTTTAAGTCTTACAGAAACTAGAAACTTTACAGTTTACATTCCTCCCTCCAGTGTATGAGTTGTCCGTATTTCCTCCCATACCCCGCTGTGCAGTTATCTCAGTCCTTTCTTATCTTTTCCAGTTGAATAGCTAAAGAAGCTATCTGAGTACCTTAACCTATACTTCTTTGATAACTTATTTTTTGTATGAGCATTTTGTCACATGTTTAATTCTGATCTTTTTATCCTTTTTTGTGAATTATTTGCTCATGTCTGTTTTGGTCTGGGCCCTGGGTGTAGTGGACTGAAAACCTACAAGAACTGGTTTTATTGGACTGATATCACAGGCACTCTGGTTTATCTCGGGGAATAGAATACAAAGAACAGTCATACCTCCCAGAGACAGGAACTGGAGAGTCAGCCTCCTTCCCTCATCGTGACTCTCCTGCTTTTCTTTACATCCTGCATTTCCCTTTCCTCCAGGCCTCTTTGCTCTCCCGTAACTCTTTATTCCATCTGGCTTTGGCTTGCCAGGTCACTTAGTTCAGCCTCTACTTTAACGTGACCCTTCAGTTCAGGTACCCTTCATCATCTGAGTGCCATGGATATCTGTGTCCCAGATTTCTAGGAGTGAGCAATCGATTGGCTCAGTTTCACTCCGTGTTTAGTCAGCGGAGATCAGGATGGGAGTTGAGGTACTTGGGGCCTGTTCTTTCCAGGCACTGTGGATGAAACAGCTTCTCTAGGAGAGACACAGCAACTAGAATGTTCAGTACAGTGTCCTTTGCCCATTTTTTGATTTGTTGTGTTCATTTATCTCTTTTGGGTCCGTAGAAGTCCTTTACATATGTAGGCTAGTGTTGTCTTTATCTTATGGGTGTTTTTCTGTCCATTTATCATTTTTCTTTTGCTTGGTGTTTTTGCCATGTAATTAAATCTGTCAGTTAAAACATGATTTCTGCTGGTGTAATGTTGAGAAATACCTTCTCTGTGAGGAAATTTTACATTTAGCTATATTTTCTTCTAGTTCTTGATGGTTTTATTTTTTATGTGCCCCCTGAATTGTGTTAAATTTTAGAGGAATTTGAGAAATGATTATCTTTGCCATTTTCATTCCAGGACTATAGTCTTTATTTAGTACTCATCTTTTTTTTTTCTCTTAGCAAAGTTTTATAGCTTTATTTTAGTTCTGTGCTTTTAAGTTTATTCCTAGCTACTTTATAAATTTTATTCTTATTATAAGTAGGATTTTTTTTTCAGTTATGTTTTCTAGTTGCTCCTTTATGGTTTATTAAAGCTATTTTAAAAATATTTTTATTTTATAATTGACCATCTCAGGCAGGCTGGCTCATAGTAGTTCTGATAACTTTTTTACTTGATACTTTTGGGCTTTACATGTGGAGAATTTTAATATATAAGTATTAATCACTTTATTTCTACCTTCATCTCTTCCTTTCTTCTTTCATTTATTTTGTGGTAGATCTTTTAGGATGAGGATAATAATAGTTGTATTGAACTGTAGGGCATGTCTTATACTTTTGTATTTTGTTAGGGATAATTCTGATTGGAATGCTCTGGGAACATATAAGTAAATGAAACTAGTGGAAAATGGGTCTTGACCCTCAGTTTTTTTCCACTGCCTTGTCTTAGAGCCTGAACATTTCACTTGCTACACTATTTCTGGTCCAACCACTGTCTCTAGAAAGTCCCTTTAAAATGCACATATGATCCCTCCCATTAACATATTATGCTTGCTAATATAGCATGTCATGGACTTAGTTTTCTGATGGATTTAGTTTTCTGTTTCTGGTCTACTATTATTATGGAAAATTGAGAAATACACCTTAAATGGAATAGAAAGTGTTTTGATGCTGATGTCAGCAGGAAACCTTCATAATGTAGCAGTTGCATGCCTCTCTAGCTTCCTCTTTTGCCAACTCTGTGTTCTGCATACCTCCCACTTCCACCCCATAACTTCAACCATAGTGAATTTTTGCTTTCTTAACTATGTTTTCTTCTTGTGCATTGGGTTTTCCTGTTCTTTTGCCCCACTCTTAGCATTCTTGTCCTCAGGGTCAGCTTCAGTATTACTTTCTCTAGGAAGGCTGATATCCTTAGACTAAGTTGTGTCCAATCATGTATTCCTAATGCACCTGGTATTTTCTTTAAAATAACATTGTAATTTTTAGGGGCACCTTGGTGGCTCAGTCAGTTAAGCATCTGCCTTTGGCTCAGGTCATGATCCCAGGGTCCTGGGATCAAGTCCCACATCGGGCTCCCTGCCCAGTGGAGGCCCTGCTTCTCCCTTTCCCTCTGCTACTCCCCCTGCTTATGGGCTCTTTCTCTCTCTCTCTCTCTGTCAAATAAATAAACATAAATAAATAAAATATTTTTAAAAATAACATTGTAATTTTTGAAATCATGCATTTTAAAAATTGTTACAGCTATTCAACTGTAACCTCAAACTGCAATGCCAGAGAGTGTATCTTGTATCTGCCTTATTGACCATTGTGTCTGATACATAAAAGTTCTCACCCAGTAAATGCTTCCTAAATTAATGATTAAAAGGGGAATGGAGGATAGTGCTTGGCACGCTTATCAGTGAGTTTATCAGTAAGATACTGCAGGGAGCTGCCTGGATTAGCAACAGTAGTAGCAAGAGGGAAATTGGTGGAGTTGAAAAGGGGTAGGGACAGCGTATGCCTGTGTCAGAAACATTTAGTTGTACCTGGATCTGAACCTATGCAGAACTGAAGGGAAGGCCTGTCTTCTGTTACTGGAGTCTGAATTAAGAGTTTTGAGGAATGTGGAAGGCCGTTTCATACACGGATGAATTCTGTATACCCTTGTGTACCCTTGGACATGAAGGAAAATATAACCCTGTACTTTATGCTTTTCCCCTTTAATTTATTTGCTCTCCAGGGTTGAAGTAGTGCAGCTACTGGACTTTTACATCCTCTAAAATGGCAGCTGCCTCATAAAGTTCAGGAACCCCACCTACAAGAAAGACCATATTTAATTAAGAAGCCTGAGTGAAAAAAGGCAACAGGAAAAACAGGAATGTCTACAAAAATGTAGTGTTTGGTGCTCTTTTGTTGTCAAAAGAAAGGAAGGTTTGCTTTTGTGAGCCTGGATAGTACCAGTTTATGAAAATATTTCCAGCAGTGAATGAAAAATTATCATATGGTTTCAATGTTCTTCAAGTTAAACTCGTCTTCCTATGCGTCTTTTTCGTGTATTATCATACTCTATTATAAATTAAAAACTGTGGGGCGCCTGGGTGACTCAGTTGGTTAAGTGTCTGTCTTCAGCTCAGGTCATGATCCCTGGGTCCTGGGATCAAGCCCCACATCTGGCTCCCTGCTCAGTGGATAGCTTTCTTCTCCCTCTCCACTCTCTCCGTCTGCCCCCCCCCCCCCCCCCCGCTCGCTCTCTCTCTCTCTCTCTCAAATAAATAAAATCTTAAAAAAAAAAATAAATTATAAACTGTGAACCAGAACTGAATATAAAGGAAGACCAAATATATTTTTGGTTTTTATTTTCTATGTCTCATTTATTCGTACTATGTCTTTCTTAGGCAATCTGCTGTTTGACATAATGTTGAACTGGTATTAAAAACAAACACAGCAATTGAGCTGGTTTTACCTGAGATTACTATATGACTAATAAACAAGTTGAGACTGTGTATTTTGGCAGTTTGAGTTGTGGGTGCTATATTTCAGTTCAGAGTAATTCTAGAGCTGAACACTGGCTCAGATTTAATTAACCCTTTCACTTTACAGACAAGGTAGCTGAGATATTAAGTGACTTACCTGAGGTCATGTGGCTTTCCAGTTTCAGGGCCAGATTAGTAATAGTAGCCACGCTGTTGTATGCGCTTGATGACGGTAACACTCTTACCTATCTTACAGAAGAGGAAACTAAGCACAGAGAAGTAACTTGCCCACCTTCACACAGCTGTTGTACATGAAGCCAGGATGTGAACCAAGGTCTGGGTCTCACATGCCTGCTTTTAACCATTGAGTTGTTTTGTTTCTCCACTCAGTATTCTGTGCTGTTAAGCATGCTGCCACCTAGCATTGTTTCAGCATTGCTATTTATCCAGTATTTGGCTCCTAGAAGTGCTTTTCATACCTGATAATGGTATTCGATTTTCCCCAAGACATGCTCTGTTCCCAGAGCTGGTTGAGGTTGTATGGATCTAGTCTGTGATTAAGGAACCTGAGACAGGAAATAGGTCTGCAAGCAATAGGACCAGTTCCCCCAAAAGACAAATACAGCCTCAGTCCTTTTATTTCCTTTCTCAACCATGGAATTTTTTAGTTAACTAATTTCTTTTTCCTTAAAAGCCAACAGATGAAATTTGTTAATGCTGTAATAGCCGAAGGGTACTCTGATACTTATTAAATATTTACCATAGATCACAGAAGGTAATGTCTACTGGTATTCTTTGAAATTAATTGTAGTATGCATCTGTTCTGTGTCCTCTTGGGAAATAGCTAAAAGAAATCCCCAGGAGCTTTGGTGCATAAAATTTGCTGTAAAGCTAGGTTTACCACCAAATGGATCTGTTTTAGATGTGGGCCACAGGGGTTTATCATCGGGAAGACCAAGTAGAACCTGAACACATTTTACTGAACTTGTGGAATCCAGAGTCCACAGTGTCCAGAGGGCTTATTCATTCAATAGAAAATTGCTAAGGCTTGGTGTTTCTAGAGCTTTTTTTGAGGGGAAAAATGGTTGTGCTTTTTGCCAGTCAGGTCATGTGAGATGGTAGCCTTTTAAAAATTTCTGTTTATAAAATTATAATAAAAATTTTCTCTCAAACTTTAGAGCATCATTTAATTCATATCCTATTATTTTATTTAAAGACAGAATTAAAGAAGTGCCCTTTTAGAGGTCGAGCAAAAGTGCTGTGGGATTATAAAGTCAAGTCATTTGAAGGCTTGGGTCGGCTCTATAGAGGCATTTGAATTGAGAATGGAGGAGTGAGTGGATTTCCATATGGTAGAGAGAACGAAGCACACTTGGAGCTAAGGGAACACTCACCTGAGCAAAGGGTCTTCATAGTGTACAGGGAAGGATGCAGTGGGGACTGAGCCTGGAGGCTTGATCAGCTGATACTGAGAACACCGTGCTAGGAACAGTGCGATGAACATCATGCTGAGGAGGTAGGGGGATATTCTGTAGGCTTTGGAATTTTTTTTAAGAGAATGATATCCATCCTATGATAGTAGGAGAACTCTGGACGAATGGAGGTTGGATTAGAAAGAAAAGGCCCATGGTGATTGAATGTATCTAAAGATTCCTGGGTTACTATATAATCTTGAAACTTTTTTCCTTCTGTGTTTTTTAATGAATTTTTATTTTTCCTTATGTAGTTATTAAATTTATTTTAATTAAATTTATTTAATTAAATATTAAATTTAAATATTAATTTAAAAATTAAAATTTAAAAAATTTTAGATGTTAGGTACCTTGCCTTTTCATTATAAAGAAAAGTGCCTTTGTCGGGGAATTAAAAATAAGAATCATGAGTAAGACCATTTTTTCTGTTATCAAAATTTGGATGTGGTAACTTGGTTGTTTCTGTAACTTGTAAATAGACTTGAATCTTTAGTATTATTAAGTGTGGGCATTTCTCATTACTAAATACATATAACAAAGCCTTCAATGGAAAAATCATCAACTGTAAGACTAGTTTGTAGTTATAAAAGACCAGTTATTTTGGTAATTTAGGCTGCTTTCTACAATTAGTTAAGAAGAAAGTGGAAAATTAGAGTATGAGGATGATGTGTTTCCTCTGGTCAAATTTGTAAAGTGGAAATAACCCTGAACCAAGGAGCTAGAGGATTTGGCTTATAGTTCTGCTGCTTGGAACTTTTAAATTATGCAACTCAGAGAATCTTGTTAACTTCTCTGAGTCTTTTCTTGTAAAATAAAAATAAACTGTTCACCTTACAAGGAGTTTATGAGACCCAAGAGATTTAAGAATGAGAAACATCAGATTTTATTGCTGATATAAAAAAAAATCACATGCATTATCTCTGTCCTTCCTAAAACAGTCTAACTTGTATTTCTTATCTTGGCTAAAAGTTGGTTAAATTCACTATTATTCACCCAACATCCTTACGTTGTACAAAGCCAAAAGCCCAGAAGTCTACCTCGATTCTGCTTCTTCCTTCATTTCCCAGGTATAATTGGTTAAAACATTTTACTACTTTTATTACTTTTCTCACAATTCTGCTCATTAGCTCCATATTCATTACCTTGAATTGAGTCTTTCGTGTTTTTCGCCTGGACCTTTGCAATAGTTTAATAATTGGAAGCCCCTGTCTTCAGTCTCTCTTCCTAACAAACATTTGAATGGCACTACTTTCCAGCTGCCATTTAAGCACTTTATAAATTACAACTCATTCAATCCATCTGTGTAATCCAGTCACCTTCCATAATGCCACCCAGTGATCTCTCTCAAATCTGGCCCTTTTTCTTACCTTCTTAAGTCTTTGTCTGGCTTCCTTGCCTGAGTGTTCATACTCCTCCTTCCCCTTCTCCTACTCTGTAATCTGATGACACTGGCCTGTTGCAGTTCTCTGAACAAGCCATGCAGTTTTACTCCTCCGTAACTTGCATATAGCCATTCCCGGTGCTGGGAGAGCCTTTCTTTCATCGCTATCCACCTGGTGAATGCCTTCTTTTGGCTCAGGGTTGTGCAGGATGTAACCTTTTGCAACTGAAGCACTAACTGCTCCATGATTTCTGTCATGTTTCTAGTTATTTGTATAAAGTTCATCTTCACTCCCTTTTTTGCTCTTTATTCATCTCTGTATACTCCGTACCTACTGTGAAGTCTGGATGCTTAATAATTGATGTCAATGGGGGAACTTTGTAGATGGTTAGGCATATCTGTTAAGCCTGTGCTCTTAACCGTGATGTTAACATTGTACAAAACAATGTCAGAGTCATCATACTATTCATATCACTTTGGTATGAGCTGATGTTAGTGAGCTCCTTGTTAGTTATAGCTGATGTTAGTTATATTACAGCACTTAAAGCTTAGAACTTATAGTACACTTGAAAGATAGAAGATGTACTTCTTCTGGCTATAGAAATACTCCTATCACTCTTATACGTAGGAAATGGAAGTGGCCCTGGTTATATAGAGACATAATTAGATTTTTAAAAAATCAAAAACAAAACCTTCAAAAATTTCCAAAGGGCCTTTGCCAAGACTGATATGCATTCCCAAACATTAGGGATAACACAGTAGATGTTAGTGGAATCAGTTGTATGTAATAGAACTTTTTTCTTCCTTAATGATACATTTTATTTTCCCAACAGAAAAGTACAAAAGAAACTCTTTTACATCACAGGGAATATAAAGTAATATGACATCATACCATCTGATGAGAACTATAGGAAGTTGGACTTAGGTTAGAAGGGAAATTGCTGTTGATATTATTCTGTTTGGATCCAACATTTGCACTAATTCATAGTGTGTAGTATACCTGTTATAGTCAGGGTTCTTCAAAAAAACAGAATCCATAGGAGATACATATAATGAGGGGATTTATTTTAAGGAATTGGCTTACGGAGACTGAGAAGTTCCACAGTCTGCCATCTGCAAGCTTGAGGCCCAGAAAAGCTGGTGGTATAATCCAAAGACTTTGGAGCCAGAGAGGTGTAGATTCTGAGTTTGAAGGCCTGAAAACCAGGAGTGATCAGGGCAGGAGAAGATGGATGTCCTAGTTCAAACAGTCAGGCAGAGGTCAAACTCAATTTTTCTTCTATTCATGCCCTCGGTGGATTGGATGATACCTACCCATATTGAGGAGGGTGAGCTGCTCTACTGAGTTCACTAACTTAGATATTAATTTCTTCCAGAAACACCCTCACAGACACACCCAAAAATAATGTTTAACCACATATTTGGGCATCCTGCGGCTCAGTTGAGTTGATGGACAAAATTAATCATCACAATGCATTTTGTTTTAAGAAGGGAACATGCAGAAGAACTCCAGCATCTGAGCGAAGGAAGGTGGCTACGAACCAACCACACACATCCTGCTGGGTGTTCTGATCTTGCCATACTTTTAAAGGCATCAGTGTGGAGGCAATGGAAGAGATCAGATTTTCACAGGTCATTCTCAGTCCATGAAAGATAGCAGTCAGTTAAAGCAGTAATGTTCAAAGTATGAATCAATGAATCATAGTTTCTTATCTTAAAGCAAATATTGAAAGCATCTTCATTCAAAATAATATTAAAATGCTTTGAGCTGTTTTTTTACCAATGAACAGGGCTCCCTTCCCCCTCAGCATTCATATCCTAATTGTTACTTATTTTATAAAATATAATGATTAGGATGAAGATGCTTATAGCCAGGAGGCGTTTTAGTTATACTCGCTATAGGAGTGATTCTCAAAGTGGCCTGCACCCTGCAAATCTGAGTCTTTAGGGGTGGTGCCCAGTAATGGGCTTGCTTGCTTGCTTGCTTTTTCTTTCTTTCTTTTTTAAAGATTTATTTTACAGAGAGAGTGAGAGACAGAGCATGAGCCAGGGGGGAGGAGGAGGCAGAGGGAGAGGGAGAAGCAGACTCCCCACTGAGCAGGGATCCCCACATGGGGCTCGATCCCAGGCCCATGGGATAATGACCTGAGCCAAAGGCAGACGCTTAACCGACTGAGCCACCCAGGCGCCCCAGTAATGTGTTTTTTAAAAAACAAGCTTCCAGGTGACTCTTAAAGACATTGAACTTTGAGATGGACTGGTGGTAATTACAATGAGAGATAGCTGGCAACTCTAAAACTACTGGTACACGGTTTTAAATTTGTTATAACCTGGGAGGTTTATTTGAAATATAACTAAATCATTGTTTCTCAAACTTAGGTCTTGGGTGGGGTTGGAGAAGTTGCCTTTGTAACAATTTCCCAGGTGCTTCTAATGTAAACATAAGTTCAAGAAACTGCTCTAGTATTTGACAGCATTATAGTAAGTCAGGGTTTTCCAAATTGTATTTCTCTAGGTGTCAGTAGAGATGTTCTTAGCACAAAAGGATTTATGGTCAGATAAGCTTGAGAAATGTTAGAAAGTTAAAAAAGTTTTTTTGTTTTTGCTTTTGTTTTTAATAGCTCCACTTTTCAGAGCCTGGAATGGAATACTGTTTGGGGGGACATATAGAAGAAGGTGGCTCTTGTCCTCTGGTTTGTTCTAAGACATGGCTAAAGAGGTGCTGTTGGACTTGTGTATAGTGGGGCACACTGTGTGTTATTGGTACTCTGAGTTGGGGATTAGTTGGTTTCTTTTAGATACCTGTATTACAGTCAGGTAATGAACAAAGCCATCTTGGTTCTACTTTTTTATTAACTGCTGCCCCCAAACACTGCAAATTTCTTTGGAGCATTTATCATGGATAATGAAGTGTGTGCCTTAGACATTGGTATGTGGCCCATGGATTTATTTTGGGGAGTTGTGGGGAACTTTTTTTTTTCCATTTTTGTTCTGTAAAATCAAGAATTCTGGGAAAGAGAAAACAAAATCTTTTAAACAATTCAATAGTTATCACTATTTTTGAGTGACTAATTTTATTTAATCTTCACTGTAACCCTTTAATGGAGGTATTATGGTCTTCATTATTTGTAGGTAAGGAAGCCGAGGCTAGGACAGGTGATATAACTTGGCGAGGCTGAGCCCTGAGCCTAAGTCTGTTTGAGTCTCCAAACTCATAATTTTTTTTTTCTTAGTGATTTTGCCTGTCAGTTTTATTTAAGATCTGTATTAGTGCATTGGATTGTTTACTGTGGGAAATACTCTAAGACTGAAGATAGATGTGGCTCAATTTCAGTTTTGTGTCTAAGTAGTTTTGTGTTTTTGGGAAAGTCCGTAATCTCTCTGGGCCTCACTTTTTTTCCTCCATTAAGTTTATAGTGCTTTCCAGACCTTATTCCCAGAGTATTAGGAAAATTTGTGAGTGTGTGTGTATGTGCACGTGCGCGTGCATGTGTGTATTCTGTATAAAGTACCATCTGTAACTGTATGGGAAGAGAGCAGGTAATGGTATTCTCATTTATAATAATGAGCTTTCCCCAAACTTTGGCAAGTTTAAAATGGTATCGATGGGAGTTACTTCTGCAAGTATTTTGGTTGCTGTGAAGTGACTAGCATGTGACAACAGTGTGACAAGGTGCAGAAACGTCATCTCTTGGGTGACTTGGAGCTGATGGCATTGCAGCAAATTGCGGAATTTAGGCTCTCCTGTGCCAGGACGAAAAAGCTAGCCTGATCTCCAATAGGACAGGACTTTTAACACCTCTGGTGAAGAAAGGGGAGGGGAGAATTCACACCTTTCCAGTTATTGCCACTTGCCTTGTATTTTCTTTTTATTTTAAGTGGTTGGGGTAAAAATCTTCTGGTAGGATTGGCGAGATTGACTTATTTTATCAGCCCTCGTTCCAAGGATAAGAATTCGGAATGTGAAAGTAAGACTACCTAGGTGATTTGACTGTAGTTGAAGAAGAAATTTTAAAATGAATTTTAAGAATGGTGCCACAGTAATTTCTGTTTCCTACAGACCCCAAAGGAAGGAGTGTATCCTTCGAGTAGAAGTTCCAGACTGGTAGCTTGTTTTTTTTGTTTGTTTGTTTGTGTGCGTTTGTGTTTTAATTTTGCTTCTTGGGTGTTTTTCTAGCTACTGACTTAGATTTTTCTTTTCTTTGTCTTCCTTCCCTCCCTCCATCCTTCCCTCCATACTGCTTTATAAAACTGGAGTTTTTTTTTTTTTTTTTAATTCTTATGTTAATCCCCATACATTACATCATTAGTTTTAGATGAAGTGTTCCATGATTCATTGTTTGTGCATAACACCCAGTGCTCCATGCAGAATGTGCCCTCCTCAATACCCACCACCAGGCTAACCCATCCTCCCACACCCCTCCCCTCTAGAACCCTCAGTTTGTTTTTCAGAGTCCATCGTCTCTCATGGTTCGTCTACCCCTCCGATTTCCCCTGCTTCATTCTTCCCCTCCCGCTACCTCCTTCTTCTTCTTCTTCTTCTTTTTTTTTTTTAACATATATTGCATTATTTAAAACTGGAGTTTTTATACCTCAGAATAAAATTACTTACAATATACCTCAGAAATAAAATTAAAGAATAAAGCCTAAATAAAAACTTCATAGAGCTGATTGACTACATTGATTCATCATTTTTGAGTGAGTATATATGCTGGGATAGGAGTTGTGGTGCCAGAATCTAGGAGAAGGGTGGGCAGACAGATATTCTTGTTCTCTAAACTTTAAAATACTCAATGGTCATCCAACATGTATTTTTTATTTTAGAAGAAGGACGAGATATTATATGAAGTTAATGTACTAGTGAGGACAGTATATTTTATTTTCTATTGTGCATCTATTCTGAAATGTCAGAATGTTCTCTGAAAGTCACAATGTATGTGAAAGCTGTTTTCTGGCTTAATCTCTGATACGCAGCTTTGTGTAGCAGATAGTTGGGAATTGCTAAATTATTCACATTGACAACTATGGCATTTAGGTCAGGAAGTAGACAGACGGTCACTGGGGGATACTGGCTTAAGGATAGACAGATTGTACCCAAGACATTACAACTAGGTCATTCATTCTAGCTATCATAAAAGTTGAGTTTGAGGATATTTCTACTTTATTCTTGCACGATGGTGTGAAGTGTTGCTCATAAGAGTGTGTATGTCCAGCTTAGGTGGGGTGAAGGGGTATCAGGAACACACTTCAGGGGGTGGACTGTAGTATTGAAGAAGGGACCCAGGTTTGCCCTCCTACTCTCATGTGAGTAACACTCTTTGAGGAGCTGGGCCAGAGAGACAGCAGGTACTGTCTAGGGCTCTGCATGGTACTTCTTTTTCAGGAAGAGATATGTGACCAGATCTCCCTCTATTTGCTTTTCTCTAAAGTCTAAAGACTCAGCCTGGGCCATCTATTGGATTCAAGACCCTCTTATGGCCCCTCCCCCCCCAAAAAAGTTTCTGTGGCACAAAAAGCATCTAACTCTATAGCTCTAATAACTTAGTGAAAGTTTGAATGCTTGTGTTCACAGAGTGTGTGTTCCATGTAGAATAGATAGGAAGTAAATGGGTAGTAAACAAAACGAAAACCAAACAACAAAAAAAGATTTCATCAAGGTTAAAGTAAAACTCTTTTCTGCAGAACTTCTAAGTCTTTAGTACTACGAGGACACAACTGCACTGTGAATCGGCAGGGGAGGAGGGGGGGGTTAGAAGTAAATACTCTCTTCACTTTCCACAATCCTCTTTTGTATGGTATGGAGGGTATTTATTCTATAGAGAATTTTCTCCCCTTGCTATCCCTTTCTCAAAATACAGTTTGAAGTGATAGAATTGATTATGGTTTCAAGATTTTAAAATCTTTCTATATATATAGATGTAAATTTGAAGCCATGGGTATAGAAGTTCATGAATTGTATGGAGTTGCAGCTTTATTGTGTGTGTGTGTGTGTGTGTCAAAAGTCCAAAATTTTGGTATTATAGCAATATGGATATTTAATATTATCTATAGCAGTGTTTGAATTAGCTGGGGAAATATTCTACAGAAACTGGCCAAAAAATGAGAAAAGTAATAATTGTTTTAGAGAAAGCACAAGAGTTTTCATTTGCTTTTGTTAGGCTTTAACTAGTTCACATAAACTCCACTTTATCATTTTTCTTAGGAGGAATAGTTACCTGTAATCTTTTTTTTTTTTTTAAAGATTTTATTTATTTATTGGAGAGAGAATGAGAGAGAGAGAGAGCACATGGGGGGAGGGTCAGAGGGAGAAGCAGGCTCCCTGCTGAGCAGGGACACCGATGTGGAACTTGATCCTGGGACTCCAAGATCGTGACCTGAGCCAAAGGAAGTCGCTTAACCGACTGAGCCACCCAGGCGCCCCAGTTACCCATTATCTTAAAAGTTTAGCATTTTGGAACTTGGTATATTGGTGTTTTTGAAATTGGAGGAGCAAAATTGTAGTACTAATTATCTCAAATGTGTTCTTGGTGCACATTGTCTTGGAGATAATAGCAATGGTTTAAAAATACTGTTCTCATTTATCTATGCTGAAAAATAGTATTTTTAAAAGCACTGATTGGAGAGTATGTCTGTGTTCTTTTGAATGGTGATTTTTGAGAATTGGGCCATAAACTTCTAGAATTAAATGTAAACACCAGAACTTCAAAATAACTTGTCTTTTCTAAAAGAGAGGGAACAGAAACCAAAGACTTTAGTGCCATCATCATTTTACTCTCATGACCCATAAATGAGCAAATCAAGAAACAATATAATCTTCCTTTTAAAAAATTAAATGTTATTGAAATTTAAGGTAAGTCTAAAGTAATAAAAACAAAAAGATATAGAATTTTTAAAATCTAAGATGCTCTTGATTCTGAGGTAAATCATTATTTTAAGTACCACCAGAAAATAATAGGCCACTAATTAACTATGACACAATGCTTTTTAATACTTAGAATTTTTTTTTCTTTCTCTGTCTGGCTTATTTCACTTAGCATAATATTCTCTAGGTCCATCTATGCTGTCGCAGATAGCAAGGTCTCATTCTTTTAATGGCTGAGTAACATTCCATTGTATATATAGACCACATCTTCTTTATAACCTAGTAGTGGAATTAACGGATCATATCATATTTCTATTTAAACGTACAGATTTTTACATGAAAATAAGAATCTTAGTTGCTTGTTTTCATTGCCTTCTCCATACACAATACTTTTGTTTCAATACCAATTAATAGCATAATCTTTTTGGAGACCTTGTACACATCAGTTAAGTCAAGACTAAATCAGCAATGTATAATTTTCCTTTGTGCACAGATAACGAATATCTGTCTGCCTGACAGGGGTTGTACTATATAAGAAACCATCCTAATTTCAGAGACTATGAAATTTAGAAAAAAATTGTCTAAGAATCAATGGAATGTGATATGTACTTGTGTTTATATAGTTTTGTCAAAATCAGTACCACTTTTGCCTCATCTCTGGAGATGTTCAATGGGAAAAAAAAGAAAGGGGGAGAGGACTTCTGATTTTTATTCAGGAGCATCCCTGGCTCTTCCTGGTATCACCCCCCTCCCTTTATAGGAAGGCTCATGATCAGGTTCTGGAGGATTACTTTCAGGGTTTCAAGCTGGTCTGCACTGCCTCTGACGTCATCCCCTCCTTTATTAGTTTTCTGGGCTTTCAGAAGTGCTCCTCCCCCAGTGCCCTTTCCCTTGACCAAGAGACTTTGTCATTTTCAGTTTACTTGAAAAATATTTTCAGAAGCATTTGTTGAAACTGAAACTACCCTTTGGGAAGGCGAGCTTTGTCACCAGCTATTTAAATTGTCATCTTTGCTCTGAAAAAAGTTTTGGATTTGGAGTTTGAAGACATGACTCTAAGGGCAAGTCACACCTCTGGGTATCAATTATTGTCGTGTAAACAATGAGTAGTTAGGTGATCTATTATTTGTAAGTTCTGCAGATGCTTTCCTAAGGCCACGTGGGCTAACAGTAGGTGGTTGTCCTAATTATGCCATAATTTCTTTGGACCACTGCAAGGGTCTCAGATATGAAGAGTAGTTTTATGACCTGAATTCTGTTTACTCAGCTGTGAGTCCTGGTAGGGTTTCCTTTATCTAAAACATGTACCAAAATGGATGCCTTATTGTATTTCATTTGTACATAGGGGATAACTTTCTAAAATTCATTCAAAGAAGCTGTACTAAGAGGTTCTGACTATCATTAAAATGAGATGATATATGTAAAGGGCTTGTCACATGTCAGAGTGTCAGAAAATGTGATTTCCTTTCTTCTCATCTGATTTTAAAGACTCTTTTTTTCTTTTTTGGAGAAGGAGGTATTCATTAAATTTGTTGTCTACTGTGTCCCTTTAATTCTCAGCTTATTTGCGGAGCATATTGTCTTGTCTTGTGTCCAGGAACTGAATCTGTTCCAGCTCATGTTATTAAACTACCTCTGAAATCCCACGATTTCCCAATTTTAAAATACCAAAATACTTGAGAAAAGAGTTGGTTGGTAGATAGCTGATGTCATTTACATTAAGGAGCACCAGGCTTGCTCCCCTCACATTGCAGGAGTTGATAGTGTGAAATCAGAGGGCAAATAAAGATGATCTACAGCTCCCTAAAATTTGGTAACTTTTTTTTGCATGAGAAAAGTAGTTTATTTCTAAATTAAACTTATACATGGTTCAGATGATTTATTCATTAAGCAAACACTTTGGTAAGAATAAACTGTGTGCCAACTGTCTGGTAGGCACAGTTCTCCTGGTTTTCTTGCTTATTACCTCATTTGTTTAAAAAAATATATATTTTTAAATCAGAGATGGTTTCAAGAAACCTGTAATTTTCTAAAACATATTCCTAGGAAAGGAAGGCACTGCATGTCTGAGCACCTCCTCCTCTCTTACATGACTCAGTGATCTGGGGAAGTCGTCTTAAGCATCGTCTTATTTTTTTTTTTTTTTAAAGATTTTATTTATTCATTCATGAGAGACACAGAGAGAGAGAGGCAGAGGGAGAAGCAGGCTCCCAAGGAGCAGGGAGCCCGATGCGGGACTCAATCCCAGGACCCTGGGATCATGACCTGAGCCGAAGGCAGACGCTTAACGACTGAGCCACCCAGGCACCCTGTCTTATCTGTTTTTAACATATAATAAATGAAGATAGGAAGAACCTGGTTTAAGCATCATTCCTGGGAACATACAAAGCTTGGCAACTGGCAATGCTACTTTTCTTTTTCAGATAATATAAATGATCTTTTTATTGGCAATGATGGTTTTACTTTTCTAAGTTATTAAGAATTGAGTGTTCCCCTTGGATTCTACTTTGTTGCCACTTTTTCATATTTTCTCCCCATTGTGTAGTATTAAGGAGCAGGTAATGTTTAAAAAAAATAATAAACCTGGGGAAAAATGTCTAGAGAGAGCTCATTGGTAAGTGTTTTGTACTGGTCAGAGCTTCTAGATTCCACAATGAGGGAAGTATTTAAAATTACTGAAGTAATTCTAATTGGTGGATATAAGTAACCAAAACTTCATGGTGGAGACTTTCAGCTTTTTATATAGGTTCAAGAGAAGAAGCATCCTAATTATTATTTTCAGGTATCTTCTAGTCAGGTTGCTTGGTGTGTTTAGACTAGAACATAGTCATTGACTTATCTTTTTAAATTTATCACAATTTGATTAGGGCACTTTTAGTGAGCAACTGTTTATGTGCCAGTCCTTGGACTAGGCATTGAGATAGAAATGTGATGAAGATCTGGATTCAGCCTAGAAATGTCACAGACCAACCTGATGGGGACAGTAGTAGAGACAGTATGCATAGTATGCAGTGGATCCTTGTGCCACAGGATGACTTAGGGGATTGCCGGAGTCTGGGCCTTGGATGATGCTGAGGGTCACGGGATCATTCTCAGAAGTAGGGGAGAAACTGAAAAACTAACTTTGGAAGCTAACATGTGTCTAAGATACTAACAGTCTGGCTTGTTGTTGTTTTGTTTTTGTTTTTTAATTGTTGCACCTCTTCTGACCATAGCTGTTTGAGAATTGGAGTTGATTTGGGGGCTTTTGAGTGACTGCTTCGTATGTACAAGTGAGTTCAGGCCCCACCTTTTCCCCTTGCTCTCTCCTCTCTAGCTGTAGTGTCCTCTCTGTGCTGTCCTTTGGACTTGCCAAACACAGTCCTGCCCAGGCCTTAGTATTCGTTTGGAGTGCTCTTCCTGAAGATACTTTGCGAGGACACATCCCTTACTTTCCTTCAGTTTTCCACTCACACGGCACTTTCCTGGTGCCATGAATAAAACAGCAGGTCTAGCCTCCCCTGTTTCCTTCCTGGCTGTATTTATCTTCAAGGCATTTATCACTATCACTGTCTGAATGTTAGTTCCATGAAAGCAAGGACTTTTGCTCTTCGATGCTTTATTGAACACTTAATATTTACATTAGAACAGTGTCTGACTCATAACAGATATTCAGCAGATATTTGTGGAAGGGTAAAGGGGAGGGACACAGAGAGGGAGACCTGCATTTGTTTATTATCTGTCTCTTATTTGAAGTTAAAACTGTACAAAGGCAGGACTTTGTACTCCTAGCACCTAAAGTATGTCCAGCACATATTAGATGCTTTAATAAGTTATTGCAGAGGTAATTATGCACATTGATGTGTACACTTAATTAACTATACTAAGCATGTTTAGTCATATGGATGTCCCTTAAGAAGTAGACATTTTTGTTCTAATATGCCAGTGTTATACCAGAAGTATAACATTGCCACAGAAGAAAGGCCACACAGCATATTGTTTAAGAGCTTGAACTTTCCAGATCAAACTGCCTGGCTTGAGCTCCTATCCTAGCTTTGCCATCGATTAGCATTGTGACCATGTGAAATTACTTTATGTCCCCATGTCTTAGTTTGCTCCTCTGTTAAGTGCATGACAGTACCTACCGATCATAGGGCTGTTAAAGGGGTTAGGTGAGTTAATATAAAGTGCTCAGAATAGTGTACAGAGCACAGTAAACATTCTAGATGTGCTTACAAAATATATTAAGACAAAAAATGTATATGGATATTCTTGCTAACTCATTCATCATAGGCAATAAAGAGTGGAAGAAAATCCCTTTTTATTCCCATAGCCCCAGATGAGGATGATCCCTTTGTTATGTCTCCAGGTGAGCTGGAATAATGTAAAGAGATGAAAGCAGGAAGTGACTGAGATAAGACTTTATTTCCTTAGGGAATGATCTTCCTGCTTTCTTTGTGCTGATCTTACTACACTGTTGTTAGGAAGCACATTTTTTCTCTTTAAAATTAAACACAAAATTTGTTAAGTGAATCTGAGAAACCTCTATCAAATACAGCAGCTTTCAGTGTAGTTGCAATAAGTGGCACTCAGGAAAAACTCAGTATGGAGAGGATATGCTGACCGGCCACTGTAGTAGGAATTGCATGGAGTTTGTGAAAGTGAAAAAGCGAAAACCTGCATCATCTGGGTCATGCCCCCTGAGGAGTATGAAACTCTAGAAGGGTGAAGAGTAAAATTATATATTGAAAATAAATGCCTCTAAAGTAAATGCAGCCTGTTTCATTCACTTGGTGTTTGGGCAGTTTCTGTACCTCTGCTTTGCATGCTGGTGTCCTCTCCTGGAAGACTACAGAAGGTATTTGCAAGGTGAAACTGCCAGAAGCTGAGGGGCACTGCAGGCCAGCTGTGCAGTTCTGAGTGTGCCAAGGAAGTGCAGCAAGAACTGTGGTGTGGGGCAGTGAAAACAGGTATTTATAAAAATTTGAAGAGAGGGCAGAAAACACTAATAGTGATGATACAAATTGGATATATCTAACCATAGAGAGTATTCATAAAGCCTCTTGTTCTTCCGAAGATGGAAGAGTTAGAAGAGAAGAGAGGAAGAGAGACAGAGGAGAGTACAGAATTGATCTAATGTTCTCTAGATAGATAATATTATTTAGTACCTGGACCTGCAAAAGTGTGTGTGTGGGGTGTTTGATCAAGCTAAATTTGTATTTACAAGTATACTTTTGAGGGTTCTAATGTTTCGTTTAGGATTGGGATACTTACATTTAGTAAGCTAATTTTAACTTACTTATCCCTAATGGTAATCACTCTCAAGTAAATTACATTAAAAAGAAATTAAGTTCTAAGTTGAGACCTCTAGCAGGGGTTGATTAAAAAAAAAATCGACTTGAATTAGGATACATCTTCTAACTCTAGACACTGCTTGCAAGATAGAAGAGGGCTATCTATCCCTGACTCGCTTTAGGTGCCACTTAACCTGTGTGCTCAGAGGGAAGCAGGGATTCACAGGATTGGTTTAGGTACACCAAGCCTTTTTTATTTTCTTTTAAATTCCAGTATAGTTACCATACAGTGTTATATTAGTTTCAGGTGTACAATATAGTGATTCAACACTTCTATACATCACCGTGTGCTCATCACAACAAGTGCACTCCTTAATCCCCATCACCTATTTAACCCATCCCCCCACCAACCTCCCCTCTGATAACCATCAGTTTGTTCTCTATAGTTAAGAGTCTGTTTCTTGGTTTGTCTCCCTCTCTTTTTTCTTTCCTTTGCTCATTTTTTTGTTTGTTTCTTAAATTCCACATATGAGTGAAATCATATGGTATTTGTCTTTCTTTGACTGACTTATTTTGCTTAGCATTATACTTTCTAGCTCCATCCATGTCATTGCAAATGGCAAGATTTCATTCTTTTATATGGCTGAGTAATATTCCATTGTATATACATACTACATCTTTATCCATTCATCAGTCGATGGACACTTGGGCTGCTTCCATAATTTGGCTATTATGAATAATTCTCCTATAAACATAAGGGTGCATGTATCCATCTGAATTAGTGTTATTGTATTTTTGGAGTAAATATCTAGTAGCACGATTACTAGATTGTAAGATAGTTCTATTTTTAACCTTTTGAGGAAACCATATTCTTTTCCAGAGTGGCTACACCAGTTTGCATTCCCACCAACAGTGCAAGAGGGTTCCTTGTTCTCATATCCTCGCCAACACTTGTTGTTTCTTGTGTTTTTGATTTCAGTCATTCTGACAGGTATGAGGTGGTATCTCATTGTAGTTTTGATTTGCATTTCCCTGATGGTGAGTGATGTTGAGCATCTTTTCATGTGTCTGTTGGCCATATGTATGTCTTCTTTGGAGAAAATCTGTTCATGTCTTCTGCCCATTTTTTAATTGGATTGTTTTTTGGGTGTTGAGTTGCATAAGTTCTTCATGTATTTTGGATACCGACCCTTCATCTGGTATGTCATTTGCAAAAATCTTTTCTCATTCCGTAGGTTGCCTTTTAGTTTTGTTGATTGTTTCCTTTGCTGTACAGAAATTTTTTATTTTGATCTAATCCCAATAATTTATTTTTGCTTTTATTTCCCTTGTCTCAGGAGACATATCTAGAAAAATGTTGCTACAGCTGATGTCAGAGAAATTACTGCCTGTGCTCTCTTCTAAGATTTTTATGGTTCCAAGTCTTACATTTAGGTCTTTAATCCATTTTGAGTATATTATTGTGTATGGTATAAGAAAGTGGTCCAGTTTCATTCTTTTGCATGTAGCTGTCCAGTTTTCCCAACACCTTTTGTTGAAGAGGTTGTCTTTTCCTACTGGATATTCTTTCCTTCTTTGTCAAAGTTTAATTGACCATATAGTTGTAGGTTCATTTCTGGGTTTTCTGTTCTGTTCCATTGAACTCTGCGTCTCTTGTTGTGCCAGTACCATACTGTTGTGATCACTACAGCTTTGTCATATGACTTGAAGTCTGGAATTGCAATACCTCCAGCTTTGCTTTGCTTTTTCAAGATTGCTTTGATTATTCGGGGTCTTTTGTGGTTCCATACAAATTTTAGGATTGTGTGTTCCAGTTCTGTGAAAAATGCTGTTGGTATTTTGAAAGGGATTACATTAAATGTGTAGACTGCTTTGGATAATAGAGACATTTTAACAATATTTGTTTTTTGGATCTGTGAGCAGGGAATGTCTTTTCATTTTTTGTGTCATCTTCAATTTCTTTCATCAGTGTTTAAAGTTTTCAGAGTACAGGTCTTTTATCTCTTTGGTTATGTTTATTCCTAGGTATCTTATTATTTTTGGTACAATTGTAAATGGGATTTTCCTTTTTAAGTTTTTATTTAAAGTCCAGTTAGTTGTGGGGTGCCTGAATGGCTCAGTCGGGTAAGTGTCTGATTCTTGGTCATGAGATCGAGTCCTGCATTAGGCTCCGTGATCAGCATGGTCTCTTGTCCTCTCCCTCTCACTCTGCCCCTTCTCCCTGCTCATGTGTGTGCACGCCTCTCTCTCTCTCTCTCAAATAAATAAAATCTTTAAAAAAAAATTCCAATTAGTTGAGATTGTTTTCCTAATTTCTCTTTCTGCTTCTTCATTATTGGTATATAGAAATGCAACAGATTTCTCCATGTTGATTTTGTACCCCGGGACTCTACTGAATTTGCTTATCAGTTCCAGCAGTTTTTTGGTCGAGTCTTAACGGTTTTTCTGTATAGAGTATCATGTCATCTGCAAATAGTGAAAATTTGACTTCTTCCTTGCCAGTCTGTATGCCTTTTATTTCTTTTGGTTGTCTAATTGATGAGGCTAGGACTTCTAGTACTATTTTGAATAAAACTGGTGAGAGTGGACATCTTTGTCTTGTTCTTGACTTTAGGGAAGAAGGCTCAGTGTTTTCCCATTGAGTTTGATATTCACTGTGGTTTTTTCATAGATGGCTTTTATTATGTTAAAGTATGTTCCCTCTAAACCTAATTTGATGAGGGTTTTTTAAATCATGAATGGATGTTCTCCTTTGATGTTTTTTCTGCATCTATTGAGATGGCTTTTATCCTTTTATTGATGGGTACACCAACTCTTGATATGACACTATTTAACAAACTGTTTACAATAGTAAAATTGTAGTCATTATCCATGTAAGGATTATCCACTTAGTGGAGTATCTGTTGCCAGTTGTGTTGGTTAGAGTTCATACATACCCTCACTGGCAAAATCCTTGACCACTTTCTGTTGCCCAGTGAATGTATAGTAATACTAATTCAATGCAGTAAAAGTATAGACAGACGATAAATTTTTGCTTAAAAATTATTTATTGTATTCTAAAATGTGTGAAACATATATTAATATGAATAATTAGAAGATGGTTTAAGATTCAGTTGAAAGTAATTCAGTGCTTCATATTTTTAAAATTAAAATTGAGCATTTTTTCCCTCTGTGGTATGAAGGGACAGAATATGGCACCTCTTTTTATTTTATTTTTATTTTTTAAGATTTTATTTATTTATTTGACAGAGCAAGAGAGCACAAACAGGGGGAACAGTAGAGGGAGAGGGAGAAGCAGGTTCCCAACCAAGCGGGGAGCCCGATGCAGGGCTTGATTCCAGGACGCTGGGATCATGACCTAAGCCAAAGACAGATGCTTAGCCATCTGAGCCACTCAGGCGCCCCAGAATATAGCACTCATAAAACATTATCTTTTAGTTATAACTTTTCCTCAATAATAAAACCATAGTGATAGAAAACTGATCATTTTCAAGTATCAGATAAACTTAAAAAACTAGAAAAAATTTAGATAATTATGACTGAACTTATAATAAAACATGTCTTGAGTTATCAGATGGTTATTTGGGAATTTATTGCTTTTGCATTGACTTCTTTTGTTTAATGATAGATTGTACCATTGAATGGGCCTCAGTAGAGGGAAGCACCGAGAAATAATGTTACAAGCACTACAGAAAAGCAGCCATTATCATTAGTTTTTTTGTTATACAGAATTGTATGTGACGATTATTTGTTGTCTC
This sequence comes from Neomonachus schauinslandi, assembly GCF_002201575.2. NCBI lineage: Eukaryota > Metazoa > Chordata > Mammalia > Carnivora > Phocidae > Neomonachus > Neomonachus schauinslandi. The sequence goes on from NC_058404.1 coordinate 40,867,209, forward strand.
TTTTTTTAGTTGGTAGGGATTTCAGAGAGAAAAAGCAAAGATGTGCTAGTTGAGGCAATTTTGGCTTCTAAAAATTTGACATTCCTTTTTATAAATTGTCTTTGGAAGGATAGACTTGATTTCATTCTGTGTTACTGTAAATACTCTAAGGATATTAAACTTTCTTCCTTATAATTGTATTGCATTTGGCAATAATAGCATCCTTGGCTAAATCCCAGGAGTGAGGTTAGTGGGCTCTAGCAGTTCAGTTAGTCCCTTTTACATGTCTTACTTTTCTCATGTGTCATAGGGCCCAATAGTAGTACCTCCTTCTTCCTCAGTCAAAGGGGGGTGTGGGGGTGTGTTTTGATGAGTTTATGCTTTATTTGTGTATGTATACATTCATTTATTTAGAGTGTTAATGCCTTCCTTCAAATGAAATTTTTTAAATTAGATAATTTGAATTTGGAGAAACATGAAGGGATATAATATCTTGGCATGGGGGATAAGCTAGTGTTTTTCCGTGTAGACATGTGGGTGTATTGTCTAAATTCAGACCACCCTGTTTCCCCAGAGTGTGCAGTGCATAAGCACAGTCATTAACAGATATGGTCAGCTTCAGACTGTCTACTTACGAATTTACAGGGATATGGAATGCAGTTGTCCCTTTTATTTCCTTTTGTCAGGGTAGAGAGTGATATAGTGCCATTAGAGATTTTTAATGCCATATAAAGGCAGTGAGGTAACATGGCCAAAAGCTGTATCTCATGAAAGATGTAAACTCAGAATACGCAGTGACATTTTAATAGCATTCCAGGAAAACAAGTTAGTCCATCTGTGAATGATTCACTCTTCCTTTTTTGCCCACTGGAATTGGGATTCACTGATTCGTTCACCGAAGCTTCTGTGCAAATAATGAACATGTATATGTTTTTGCATCACTTTCCTCCTTATTTATTATCAAGCTAGACATCTAGTAATAGTTGCTTTCCAAATGATTGATCTCATATTTTTATAATGTAGTTGTATTAAAATTGCCTTGATAATATTGCAGCAAAATTACATTCTCATTTGAGAGCCAGCCAAAAGCTCCAGTTTAATATGAAAAATCAAAACAAAAGAAAAAAGAAAAAAAAATAACCCTGCATCATCTGGATTATGCCCCCAGAGGAGTGTGAAGCTGTAGAAGAGTAAAAATACCAATTATTTATTGGAAATAAGTGCTTCCAAGGCAAATTTGTAAGTTTGGTCAGCTTCTGTACCATTGCCTTGCACGTTGGTGCCCTTTTCTGGAATACTGAATGTAGGACTAAGTAAAATGAATGAGGTTTTAAAAATATCCTGAGCCAGAACCTCTAGGTGACACTTACTACAATTCTTCATTTGTAAAGACTGAATTATGTTATCCATGCCAAACAGAACTAGCCATTAGGAGTTTCTATAGTTAGATTTTATCAGTGGTTCTCTATAATTATAAAGTCCCTGAAATCATGTATAAGTAAAATGCAGCCCCATCTAGAGAGATGTATTCTATATAAATGTTAAAAGTAGGTTCATTTGAGGCAGTTTCTTTAGAGAAGTCAAGTATTAATTTCTACTGAGAGCCAGTTAACATTTGTGTACAATACAAATAGCAGTTTACATTTAATAAAATACTGCCTGATGTAATAATCTCATGTGATCATCCAAATAACCAAGTAATAATCTTAAAGATGTAAGGAGTAGTAGTAGTAGTGGATTTTCCATGGGTTACAGTGGTGCCTCAAAATCCTGATAATACATCAGAATCATCTTGGAGCTTAAAAAGAAAATGTTAAGACCCACCTCAAGCCAACAGTCTGAGAATTCCCTGGAGTAGTCGGTCTGGTGATGGAAACTAACGTTTATTGTTCACTATGTGCCAAACACTACTAGGTAAACGTTTATGTGGATCTTCTCATTTAATCTGCACAACACCTTGGGAAGTTGGTATTGTTCTCCCCATTTCATAGAAGAAGAAACTGAGGCTCACAGAAAATAATGAATTTACCCACTCTGGTGACTGATAGAACCAGTGTTTGAACCTTGGCAGTCTAACTGGAGCTTTTGGGCAGATACTTGCTTTTAGCATCTTCTACATTAATAATTGTTACTGACAAACTAAGCACTTGCATGTAGAATCTCATTAATAAATGAAAGGAGACCTCCTCATTCTTCTGCTGTAATGGATTTGTGTTCAGATGAATACACTGCTAGACATACTTTTATGTCACACATTTCTGGGTTCCTTGGGCATATTGGACATTACAGCCCCTTACCAGGTGATCGAGCCACATGAGTGGAGGGGACTGCTAAGGTTGTACTGAGTTCCCACGGGTAGTGGATAGTTGCTGTGGCTACTAGGACAGCTCTGCCTGAATATCCTGTGGACCCCTTACATGATTACATATATATTATTACCCCTCTGTCTCCTGTTTCTGTATGTGTGTGTGCTCGCGTGCCCGTCACACACTGTCACACGTCCCATCTTCTTCCTCTTGTATTTGTTACCTTGGTTGGTGGCAACATACCTGCCCAGCTTCTAAGTCAGAGTTAGCTTTCTGCCCTCCCTTGGAACACAACTCCACACACATTCCAAATCACTCATTATGTTCTTTCAATTTACTTTTTGTAAATATCTTTCAGAGCAGAGCAGGGTTTGGTTTTTTTTTTAAGATTTATTTATTTATTTGAGAGAGAGAGAGAGCACGCACAGGGGGAGGGGCGGAGGGAAAAGGAGGGAGTCTCAAGTAGACTATGTGCTGAGTATGGAGCCCGAGGCGGTCAGTCTCACAACCATGAGATCATGATCTGAGCGGAAATCAGGAAGTTGGTCAGTTTACCAACTGGGCCACCCAGGTGCCCCTTGGAGCAGGTGTTGTTTTTTGGTTTTTTGTTTTTTTTAAATATTCACATGAATTATCTTTCAATTCAGGTTCTTGTCTCCTAGCCAGAGTATTTTGATAGCTTTCCTAGCTGATTTCTCTGCCCTCAATTTTGTCTCCCTATAGTTTTTCCCACATGGTACAAAGAAAAGTGATCTTATAAAAATACAAGTCTGGTGGGGTGCCTGGGTGGCTTAACCATCCGACTCTTGATTTCCACTCAGGTCATGATTTTAGGGTTCGTAAGATCGAGCCCCGAGTCCAGCTCTGCCCTGAGCATGGAGCCTGCTTAAGATTGTCTCTCCCTCTCTCTTAAAATTTAAAAAAAATAAAAAAAATCCAAGTCTGATCATTACCATTTCCCCTCTTTAGACCTATAGTGATTTTCCATGGGTTACAGTGGTGCCTCAAAATCCTGATAACACATCAGAATCATCTTGGAGCTTAAAAAGAAAATGTGAAGACCCACCTCAGGCCAACAGTCTGAGAATTCCCTGGAGTAGGCCCCAGGCACATGTCTTTTCTGAAAGACATTACATATGCTCATATTCCCATATCTCCTTGGATATCTAATGGAGATCTCAAAGTTAATGTAACTAAAATGGAACTTCTTTCTCTTAAAACCTGTGCCAACTTTGGTTTTCCTATGTTAATTGATGACAACTCCACCCTTCAAGTGGCTCGGACCTCCCATGACCGCTTTATAAATAAAATATATATCTACCTCTCTCCCCAAACTGAGATTCTTGATCTCTCTTTCTTTTCTATTTTTCTTCCATAGCAGTTATCACCTTCTAATGTAATACATGTATATGTATTTTTTTCATTTATTATAGTTTGTCGTTTATTTTTAGCTCTCTTGGGGGTAGAAGCTTTTTCTTTTGTTTACTGAAGTATTCCTAAATAGTAAGCACCTAAACACATTGCCTGACACATGGCAAGGAATTTGTTAATATTTGTTGAATCAGCAAAAACAACCATACCAGAAAATGACTAGCAGTAGCAAAATTAATAGTAGTAGAAGATATAAAGGACTTGAGTACTGAAGTCCCATTGTCCATGTCCAGCTCTATGCCTCAGTTTCCATCTGTAAAATGGGTATACAACTATCTACTTTATAAGATTATTGAGGATTAGATGAGACAATCTCTAGGAAACACTTATCTCGGTGACTGGCACAAAGTAAGCGCTTAATCAGGGTTAGATGCCGTTAGGTGAATGAGTACCACTGGAGGTACTGTAGCTGTTATGAATAATTTCTCATTTATATTTCCTCCAAGATTAGATGATGTGCTATCTCTGCAATGCCTGAGAAATAAATGTCCTACATAATGATGGCCAACAAGATTTCCTTTCCTTTCTCAAAGGCGATGTTATATACTTCAGGATTTTAAGTGTATCTTGCTTACGATAGACTTAGAATTCTTTTTGACTGACGTTCGTTCTGGCCATGAAAGCTAATGCATTTTTACCAGTTTTTTTTCCTGAATCTGTTGCTTTCAGGCCTTTATATCTGTATTTTCAACCTGAAGAGTGGTGCCAGGGTCATATTGCACCCTCTGGTCCTTTAATTCCACTTTCCACTCTTTGGGATTCTTCTGACTGGCCTTTAGCTAGCTTATACAGTCTAAAATTGGACTAGGTGCTGTTTGTTGTTGTTTTCTATGCACAATTCCCCCGGTATACTTTATAAATGCGGGGGCTGGGGGAAGCTTTGACACCTCAACCTAGTTTACTTTTTTTATCCTAGTTTTATTACCTCAATTCAATACAAATTTAAAGAATTTCTTAAAATTTAAATTCAAAGTAAATATGAAACCAGGCTATCTAACTGGTACCCTGTGCTGATGTCAGTGTCTTCTGGAACATTCCAGGATTGGTCATAATGAATTAGAAAGTTCGTGCTTGCCATGTGTCATTGATGGTGTAGCACAGAAGACAGTGGAGAAAGTGGACAAAGCCAGTTGCTCAGTTTTTGCATCCCTTTAGCAGATGGCTACTGAATAACTTCATCCTTCTCTTGTGATGTGGATACAGAGTGAAATTCAAGATCGTAGTAGGTGAGAGAGATGGGACTTTCAAAAGAAGAGCTAGAGTAAAGGTAATTTATCAGCTGCTCTGAGAATGCAGCAGGAGGGAGTTGGAATATGATTCTTAAAAAAGTTATCTCATTTGTGTTCTTGTAGGGTCAAAAAGAATTTGCAAAATTTGGGGCACCCCAGAAATTTAGGGTAGGGGTAACAAGAGGGGCAAACGGAGCAAGATGGAAAAGGGGTATGAGAGCACAGCTAATATTGCCGTGTGACCCAAGCATGAGGAAGATGGTAGATGATAAATCTAAATGAGCCATTGGGGTCAGCTTGTGAATGGTCTTATCTGACATGCTACAGAATATGGATTTTTATCTTGTGTAGGATTTTTATGAAGGAGACATATTATTATATCTGTGGTAGCAGTAGGTAGGCTGGGAAAGAAGGGTGAAAATAAGAGAAAAGAGTTTTTCCTTTGTATTTAGAGGACATTAGAGAAGAATCAGTAGGTCATAGGCAACTGAGAGAAGGTCTTAATGAAACTATAGAACAATAGTTTAATAAGGAATAAAAATTACGTAAGTAAGTCAGAATAAACCCACGCTGTGGGTTGTGAAACACACTACCAATTGGCAGTTAGGGAACACCATTATTGGAATTCTTCAAATAAGTTTAGAACAAATATTTTGGGAGGTTGGGTTACCGGGTGAACCTAGGTAAAATATAAGACGACTAGTTAAATCTGAATTTCAGATAAACATTGAATGATTTTTTTTTTTTTAGTGTACTGTGCTAAAAACTATTTTTTTTTTATCTGAAATTCAGATTTAACTGGATATCCTATTATTTTTATCTAGAAAAACTGGTAATCCTAGTATTATAAAAAGGTTATGAGAATGCCCGGTGATCAGACTCAATCTGATCCTTCTTTTGATGATAGTGTTACCATATGTGTTTGCAAGTATGAGGTACAGGCCCCAGTGAAGCATTTTCTAGAACACAGGAAGAACCTTTTGGGGAGTCTTTTTACATTTAAGTGGCTATTAGAAATTTCACCTTAGGAGATTGTAAAGTTACTTGATCAAGAAGAAAAGAGAGACTAGGAAAAAAAAGGGAAAATTCAAACTACTGAAAGCATCTAATATTCAGCAGACTAGATGGACAATGTCTTGTGTATTCCGGGAAACAAAATGGGGTGTCATCCCTCCTGAGAGGGATCATCCAGTTTGCTTTATCAAGTGTGAGCAAGGCTGGGCTGCCATTGTTGTTTATGCTCTTAATATACAGTGGCTCTTGTGTTCTGGCTCCTGTTTTTATTGGGGTTGTAAAAACATTACAAAAACCCCAACAGTAAGCACTCTGCCAAGAAGGTGAGGTCATAGTAATATGACTTCACAGGGAGCGAGGTCCTTAGAAGGCCTAGTGGACCAATAGACATTGGACTTGTGGGGCAAAGAGTGCTGAGAAGGGGCTTGTAAGGGGATGTATATATGGCCCAGCCACCCTAGGCTCTGAGATGAGTTCTTTTTGGTGTCTGCCTTATTGCTGGTGAGTTTGTATTGCCATTATATTGCCAGGCTTTCTGATTTAAAAGGAGCAGTCTCTGTTCTTGCTCAAGTAATCTCATAAATCATGAAATGGGACAGAATGAAGCCATCTAGGAATGGAGGTATTTATCCTCACTGTATTCCTTTTTTTTTTTTTTTTTACTGAAGGTTTTTTAAAGAAGATCCCAAAAAGTCTGATTTGTACAGATGTTAAAATTACCTCCTTTTGAAGAATGTGGGGAGAATGAGGTGAAATAGACTGGGCTGGGCAAGAGAGTAGAAAGAGGGGGCAAGTAGAAAGAGTGGTGACTGTCACCACTACACTTTAAAAAAATATATGCTCATTAGGGTAAGTCTCTTGTATTTGAACAAAATCTTTGCAGTACTGTATATGTGGTGTAATTATACTATTTACATGGAGTGATTAAATATATACCATAAATATGTCATGAAAAATGAGCAATAAGTAGCAGTTTAATTGAAAAGAAAATGCTTTCTTTGGCATTTGTTTTTTCTCCATGATAGCTACTAGATAGAGTAAGAGAATGCATGCAGACAGAACTGCAGGGATTTTCTTTTATAATTATAAAAATTATTTGATTGTAACTAAAATAGTTCTTGGAATAAATGTTTTACATTTCCACCACGAATGCAGGAAAACACAAAGTATGAGTTGTCCTTTAAAAGAATTTTCTAATACAAGTTTACTTATTATAGGTTTGCTGTATATAATGATTGAATACTCAAGTTTTCTAATAGGATAGATTTCATAAAACTGGCTGGTAACTCTGTAGAGGAAGGTTTAGGATGAAAAAATATTTAAAGGTGTTTGCATGAAGATCTCATCATAATGAAGCAATTTATTTTAATTGGTATCTATTTCTGTTGGAAAATTGTTTAAGGTGGCTAATTGTTTAAAGAAGGGTTACCAAATATCTTAGTTTGCCTAGGGTAATTCCAGTTTATGTTTGTTGTCCTGGCATTGACTGTGGCTTAACATTAGACTGACTTTAAAAAATGAAGTATTATCATTAACAGCTGCAGTAAAGTTAAGTCAGCCTGGGTTTGAAAAGCCTCCAGTTGGTACTTCTAGCTTCTCTGCAGTGTCCTGTGGGATGTGTGAGTTGACGTGTGCATTGAACAGAATAGTTGAGGGTCTAAAAGACAGTGTGGGATAACCTCTCTCTTTTCCCTCCCCTTATAGCTCTCTTTCAAGGACAGCATGTGGAATACTTGCTGATAAAATGAGCTTGGAGAGGAGTTGTGAGGGGCAGTTATCTCCCTCAAGTCTGGCAGTGGTTGGGGAAGTCTGGGACTGTGCAGTTCCTAAGTGTACTGTCTGGGCAAACAGTGATAGTGTACCTGCCAGGCTACCACTTAGTTGGTGGTAGGAAGTGGAAAATCATAAGGTAGAATAAGTGACAAAAATAGATACTGAATAGTTCTGCTTAAAAAAATACATTTTTTGCTATAATGATTTTTATCATTTATTACAAGTTTACAACTAATTTTATATTGGTGATGCCTTTTTTTTTAAACTTTGTAACAATTATAATCTCATTTAATTTTATCATCCTGTTCCCTCTTAAGAGTATCTTGGGTTAGACAATAAATGGATACTCTACTTACAATTCAGGCCAAGTTAAAGAACTATGTGACAGAGCAAAGACATGCAAAACTAGGCCTATGGGCCCGTTCAGCCTAGCCTGGAATGGTTTTTAAGTTTTAAAAGGTTGGAGAAAAACAAAAACAAAAACAAAACAACAAAAACAAAGAAGCATGTGTGACAGAGACCTTATGTGGCCTTGCCTGAAGTATTTACTATCTGGTTCATTACAGAAAAATTCTGTGTCTGGTTTAGAGTCTGTGGTAAGTGTGTTGGAAGGCTACTTAAATGTGGTAGTTTATCATGAATGTATTGTTCCTTAGTTACCAAGTAAAGTGAGAATTTGGAAATTACTGCGTTATTGGTGTGTGTGTTATAAATGCATGATGTAGCATTCTATAGCCACCCACAGGCTGACCCCTTTGAAGAGCAGAGCCCTCACAGTGCGGTTTGTGGGGCCCTTTCAGGAGGTTTATGAGTTCCAGTTTATTTTATAATAACGATACAGCATTATTTTCCTTTTTCACTGTATTGATGTTTACACAAATGATGCAAAAGCAATGGTGTAGGGGCTTTAGCACAAATAAGGTAGTGGCACCAAACTGTCCTAGTTGTTATTATGTTCTTCACTATCATGCACTCAAAATAAAAACAAAAGCCAGTCTCACCTAAAAATTCCTAAATATGATAAAGCAGTACAAAATAATTACATTTTAACTCTTGAGTATATACCTTTTTAATTTCACGTGTGATGAGATGGAAAATATGCATAAAGCACTTCTACTCCTGATGGTTTTCTTTAGGACAATCTTGTATGTAATTCGAGTTGTAAGTTATAAACTAGTTGCTTTTTATGAAATGCCATTTTTCCTTCAAAGTGTAACTGACAAACTATGGGTATTGGGAGCCATTTTCTCAAAAATTAAGAGAGTGAGCCTATTAATAATTTAAGAAAACAACTGACAATATTTGTTGCCAACAATAAAATTTGAGCTTTCAGTTAAAACTTAGAATTTTGGAAAACTTGTATCTGCCACCAAAAGTTTGGTAGCTTTTCCATACTTAAAGATTTTTCTGAAGATAATAGTGGTGATATAATAAACGTGATTTTTAAAAATATCGTATAATGAAATGTGTCAACAGATATTTTGCAAATGACCAATGTATGGTATGGAATCTTGCCTGGGTAAAAGATCCATTTAAAGTAGAAGATATTTAATATGAGTATAAAAAGTTCTTTGATACAGTATTGGCACCAACCTTTGGGAAACTACCACTTGTCTTATTTTGGTGCCGTATAAAAAAAGAATATCTACAATTATCTGAAAAGGATATTAAATTACTTCTTATTTTTTTAACTAAATATCTGTGTGAGGCTGGGTTTTAATATATTTCAATCAAAACAAAGTATTGGTAGGTGGCAGTGAGAACCCAGCTGTCTTCCAGTAAGCCAACCATTAAAGAAATTTCTAAATATGTAAAGAATTGTTGCCTTTCTCACTAAATTTTATGTTGTTTTGGAAACTATAATTGTTTTTAATAAAATATATTATTTATATTCATGAAATGGGTTTGTTATTTTAGGTGAGTTCATAGTTGAAATTTTTCTTTTTACATTATTAATACAGTGAATATCAATTGATAAAACCCACATAAACACAAAGATCTTTGGTGTCCTCCGTATTTTTAAAAATGTAAAGGTCCTGAGACCAAAGTTTTGAGAACCGCTCATCAAGGGTTTAAGCAATCACTTCTTCGGTACATTGAAATACAGTAGCTGGAAACACTTTTATGAATAATTAAGCATAAAACTATCATTTAAAAGTTTTTTTCATTTAGTTCTACAATAGCATGGTAATTTCATCAGCTATTTTTCCTTTTTGTCACATAAAAAAAATCTTTTTTTCTTCTTTATCAATTCTCACAGCAATGCTGGGGTAAAAACAACACTACTAGAGGCTCATTCTGAGATGGGGAGCACTGAAATTCTGGAAAAGGAGACCTCAGAAAGTCTCAGTAATGGTACCAGCAGCAACGTAGAAGCAGCCAAAAGGTTGGCCAAACGCCTCTATCAACTAGACAGATTCAAAAGATCGGATGTCGCAAAGCACCTAGGCAAGAAGTACGTTCTGTACCAAGGCTGGTGTCTGAGTGTTCCATATATGTGTGTCTTTTTTAACAGCTTGGATTTTAATAACAAAGTGTATCCTGTTTTCTTATAGCAATGAATTTAGCAAACTAGTTGCAGAAGAATATCTGAAGTTTTTTGATTTTACAGGAATGACACTGGATCAGTCTCTCAGGTATGATTAAATATCACTTCTTTTTTTGTTGTTGTTAAGATTTTATTTATTTATTTGACAGTGAGAGAGACAGCCAGAGAGGGAACACAAGCAGGGGGAGTGGGAGAGGGAGAAGCGGACTCCCTGCTGAGACTCCCAGGACCCTGGGATCATGACCTGAGCCAAAGGCAGACATTTAAATGACTGAGCCACCCAGGCACCCCCACTTCTGGTTTTTTTTGCCTCCAAATAATTAATTCTGAGAAGGGAAAGTAATGCTGAAACTAATTTTTTACCCCACAGTGACTTTGTGACCTTAGCTCAAATTATACTATAGTTTATTAGACATAGTAGAAAGAAAATTATATTGTTTTTATGAAATCACACATGAAATCATATTTTCCCACTAGTAGATGACATAATAAAGAATAGTGACAAAGTCTTGAGAAGTGGAATCTATGGGAATTTGGTTTTCGAATGATCAATTAAAAAAGGCATAGATTTACAGACTGTAGAATTACAGGCTTTTTTCCCCTAAGCATTTGTTTACAATAGCCTTTTAAGATGATACTTTGAATTAACTCATGAGTGGAATAAAAGTGAATATCAACATAATAATCAGCAGAAGATATCTGTAAACTGTTTCAGATAGTAGCACTTTTTGCTGATCTGTTCAAATGAAGGTTTAATAAACACAATGATCCTCACTTTTCACACCATATTGTACTGTAAATTTCTAAGAGCCGCTGAAGGTAAAACTCAGTCAGCATTTACTCTTATAAACTTTATAACATGTCAGAGCCTGGAGGAATTCTGAGATCATCTGTATAACCCTTTAGTTTTATAAATCAGGAAACTGCATTTTGGGAGGTGAAGTAAGGTTGTTTGGATTAGAATGCACAATAATGACTCATTTGGTGGCACTTTGCGTGAATTGAGGGCATGCATAGGTTTTTCCACTGAAAACAAATAAGGGTAGAGGAAAGATCTGTATTTATGCTTTGTTCTCTGATGTGGTTTATAAAAGACAGTTATGAAAAATTCAAGTTTGATCAATATAATTTAGATTTAACAAACTAAGACAGCAATATTTTCATCATAGAAATAAGGTTTTTTGTATGTTTCTTTTAATTGTAAGATTTCTTAGAACATTTTAAAGGATTTTTTTTCTTCCTATCTCATGTTTAGGGAAGTGCATCTACTTTGTCAAGTGAGGGTTATCGGAATTTATCATTTGTACTGTTAGTGACCCCGATTTAGATTGGTGTGTGGTTCTGGGCATTTTTTTATTTTGCAAAGAATTTTTATACATAAATTTATTCCTAGCCTAAGGAATAAATTAGGGTTTTAGCTCCCAATTTTCTTCTCATATAAAAAGTTAATAATATAATGTGATAATAGGCAAAATAAAATTCACAAAAATCTGTGCACAAGATAATATAATTGTAATTATTTTCTTTTTTTAAAATTTTATTTTATATTCAGTCAGTTAACATATAGTGTATTATTAGTTTCAGAGGTAGAGTTCAGTGATTCATCAATTGTATATAACAGTGTGTCAGTGGCGAGTACAAGCATATAACAAAATGACAAACTCTGATCCATGTATAGTTTTTAAAACATAGCCTACATGGTTATGGGTTCAGTCTTAAGTGTTCTTTGGTTTTTATCTGACTGATCTTTTAAATGGCTACTTGTCACTCAGTCATATGGGAAGTTACTACCTTCCCAAGGTTTTTCTTAATGTATTAGCTACCATGTTATTGTTACTGCCCTGTCATCTTTTATATTGACATTTTATAGAATTAAATAAATTTATATTGAATGGCTATCAGTAAGTGATTTTTTAAAAAAAATAACTAGAATGTCTTCTTTGTATAATTAATTTCTTGTTATATATAAATTAACTTTGTCAAACGTAAAGAGTATGGTAATGTTTTCTAGTTTCACTTTTTTTCTCTTAATTCTTTTTAAGGTATTTCTTTAAAGCATTTTCTCTTGTGGGAGAAACTCAAGAACGAGAGAGAGTTTTAATACACTTCTCCAATAGATACTTTTATTGTAACCCAGATACCATTGCTTCACAAGGTAATCTGATGGAAATGTTTGTATTTCAAAAAACAAGGGTTATTTTTCTCATTATGAAAGTTATATTTTATTGTGGAAAATATGGAAGATTATACAGATGAAAATGAAAATCATCTAGGGATCTCTAATTACCTGGAAAAAACTATTAACAACTGTTTGATTTATTTCCTTCTATTCTATTTGTATAATATTTAATTTCAAATTTGAATCATTACAGAGTTTTGTTTCCTATTGTCTTTCCCTTTCATTGTGAACATTTTCTCATGTCATTAAATATTCTTTAAAAAGCAAGATATTTAATGGCTGCATGGTATTCTTTTCTTTTCATTATTTTTTACTTCGTTTTCCAGTTCCATAGTATGACAAGATGCTTTAAGTTGCTCATGCTGCCACTCTGAGATTTTACATGGCAAAGCACATTGTAATAAATGAAATGCTGGTTTTCTTATGTCTTCTTTCTATCCATCTGATCTCTAAACTTCTTGAAGTGCATGTATACTTAGTTTTGGAAACATTTACAAATCTCTCTGGAGTTTGTAGTGTGTCTCCAGTGCTTTGGTTTGATATTCATTGTAACACTGACCACTGACTTTGGTTTATGATTTTAATGAACTATGAGTTTATGTTTATTGTACTATTTTTAAAAAGCAACTTTAAACTATTTAACTGTTGCACCCTATCAAGAGGTTTTTTTTCCTCCGTGCCGTTTCCTGCAATAAAGCAAATTTTTCAGGGTTTGAAGTCAGGCACATTCATTTGCAATTGGAGAATCTTTCATAAACACAAATTCTGGAATAGATCACTAGGACTAGATGCACTAGAAATAACAATTATCTCTTAGCTTCAGTATTGCCAATTAACTGGGATAAATGTACTTGATATTGACTAAAGTGATTAATCCCCCCCCGGCTTCTGCCCTGCAGGTTATAGCTAAATTAACTAACAATCTGATCCTTAGAGTCACATTCCTCTCTGTAAAATGGGAACTTAATTTTCTTTAGTCCTTTCTTTGTTTATACTTAGACTATTTATTCACTGTTTCTATCACTATCAGGATTGAACAGAGAATGAAGGGGAGTTGTTTTTATTAAAACCTCCTTTAATCTAATAAGATGTTGACATTCCTGAGTGAAATAAGGAATATGGATGGATGTGTACACTCAACTGGCCATTGAGTTGGCTACTGAGTTTTACAAATGCTTTCAAGGAATTTATTTTAAATGTATTTAAAATTTAATAATAACAAACGGGAACTGGAATAAATATACTTTTGGGCATTTGATAGCATCTCCTTAGAGACATTAATAACAGAAATCACATACTATATTCAAAGACATACTTCTGAAAAATAAGCTATCTTTAATTCATGAATTCAGTAATTAGGAAGGCCTGCCTTTCTGTACATTTGGCATACACTAATAAGATTTTTCTGCATCTTCACTGCCATTGTCTATTATACTTGGATTGAGAATTGCAGGTAAAGAATGAGGAGAAGTAATTCTAAGGTTTGGAAATGAGAAGCTTCTAACTCTTAGTGCTTTTTCTTTTCCTTTATAAAGTAAGAGAGAGTGATGTTTCCATCTAAATGTGACATGATCCATCTGGTTTGAACAACATCTTTCCCCTGAATATGTAATTTTTTAATCTTTACAGTTATTGCAGTATTGTACTTTTGTCTGATCCATAGTATCCTGGACCAACCTACATGTTGCCTTTAGTGAATTGTCAAGAAAGAGGATAACTATTCCTGCCCATAAATTTTTACCCAGAGACCTAATACCCAGACAGTACAGTGAAAGACCCAAATCTTGGTTTCCTTTAACTTTTGCTTCTTTCTCAATTCACATTCCTCCCAGAAAGTAAAAAAAGAAGGAACAGTAGCAAATAATTTATTTTCATTTCTGTAATCTTACATTACAGAAAATTGGGAAAATATAAATAAAAAGGTAAAAATTATCTCACTATCCAGAGATGATAATCTTTAATATGTTATATATTATTCTAGATGTATTTATATTTAAATGGAATCGTACTGCATATAATGTGCTTTCCATATAATAATTTATTGTGAAATATCTTTATATTTCAACATGTATACTTGGACAACGTTTTTTAATGACTTAAACATAACAGGATTGTGTTTTTGGAGGGTTTTATTTACTTGTTCCCCATTATAAGCAATATTTCTTTGGATACCCTTGTATTTTGCATAGATCCTTGTTTCCTTAGTGTAAAGCCTTATAAATGGATTTGCTGTGTCAAAAGACACTGTTTCAAAGCTTAAGATATGTTCTATCAAACTACCCTCCAGAGAGGTAAAACTGATATATTTTATCACCAGCAGAGTCCAACTCTGTGCACTGAGGTCCTTCTAATAATTTATCTATTTTTTGTCTCCCCAAACAAATACGATTAATTGTGCCTAGCCACGTTTGTGTTTTCATAGGTTCTTAATGTACGCCACTCTAATGATAATAAGGAGTCCAATAGGAAATAGTGAATTAATGCTTTCTTTCCTTGTCCCTTCCCTTAGATGGGGTCCATTGTCTCACCTGTGCAATGATGCTTCTTAACACAGATCTCCACGGCCATGTAAGTGTAGGTGTGTGAAGCTGTCTAACAAAATCAAAATATCTTGGGTTTATCTTTGCTTTTGTGTTCATACGCACTTATTCTCTGCCTCCCTTTCTCTCATTCTCTACATGGCAGGTAGGTAAACGTAAATCCTTGGAAAAAGAAATAGCTATTTTACATGCTAGCACAGAGCATAATTCACTTAAAAGTGAATATGATATTGTCTCCATGTCTGGAGTTGACTTACCTGTAGGATGTTCTGTATCTTCTTTCTCCAGTAGATGGCAGAGACATTTTTATTTGGGTTGATATATGATGGAAAGGGGATATAAGTTAGATCTGAAGATGGTGACTGTGTTTTTACTAAATCTAGTTAGCCAGTCTTAAGAACACAGCCTTTTCTACGCTTCTCAGCTCACGTGGTCTTCTACTAGTTGAAATACCAAAATATTCTAATTACTATCTCATCTTCTATTTAAAATCTAGAGTGAGCTTAAATTTATAATTATATGTAAATCTTTACCTTTCATAGATGTGGAATTTTAGCATTTACTTAAACTGTTTATCTTAGAGAAAATGAAAATGTTTTAGTTTAATATAGGCCAATATGTACTTATTTAGCACAAAAATTATTTCATAGTCCCAGGTCCATTTATTTTGAAGAGAAAACCAGGTTTCTTATGATTAAAGAATCTAGATCATCCCTTGATTTGCTATATGATTTATCTTACAATTTTAAAAAATCACATTAAAAGAACTAAAACTGGGGTGCCTCGTGGCTCAGTTGTTAAGCATCTGCCTTTGGCTCAGGTCATGATCCCAGGGTTCTGGGATCGAGCTCCTCATTGGGCTCCCTGCTCTGCGGGAAGCCTGCCTCTCCCTCTCCCCCTGCTTGTGTTCCTGCTCTCGCTGTCTCTCTCTCTGTCAAATAAATAAAATCTTAAAAAAACAAAACAAAACAAAAAAAACACTAAAACTTAAGTATCCATACAAATTCGTTCTCGTATTCCGAAAGCCCACATAATTCCCTTAAGAAAGGCAAAATGGAGCTGTTTGGGACTGTTAAGATGGACTGAAGGAAAAAAAAAAGTGATCTACTATCAGAAAAATGAAGAGGAGATGTAGTGATAGCTAACACTGTTTTCACAGACCTCTCAACTCAACTAGGAAGCTAGGAAGTTCCTTTTGCAATTTGCATGAGATGAGTTTAGAATAACCTAGTGACTTGTAGACATATGTAACATGTGTCCAGAGATGATACAGAATAAAATTAATAGATACTCTCAGGGGACATTTTGGGGTAATAGCGCCATAATACATCTTGGGGAAATAAAGGTACTAGGATTCCCACAGTGTGAACTTTGACATGAGGATCAGAATCTAAACTCATTGGCTTGTTACGGAGATGACCAGTCAGTGGACAGTCCTGACCTCTGTTTTTCTCTTACCAGTAAAGCAGATTTTCCTTGTTTAATTTCTCTGCCTGTCTTATGATGACAGTTACAATTCTGTCCCCTTCTTTTCCTCCGACTTAATTTCTCAACCTAACTTTCAGCTGAAAGAGACAATTTTGAATACTCTTGTCCACATGTAACTTTGATCCAAGTCAGCGAGTCCCAGCATGAGGTATCTTCCTCACGTGAGATATTTTGAGGTCTCATTCACATACGATGGTTGTGCATTTAGTGTCTGTTGACTGAGAAAATTTATAATGACGAAAAAAAAAAAAATCCAGTAACACTTTCAATTCTTATTTAAAAGTTGAGGATCTCATAGAACTTCTGTGGAAGTTGCTAGATGGCAGATTGGTTTCTATTAAAAGCTGAATTACTTTTTAGAAAGCTAATATTGCTTTAATAATACTTTCAAATAAACATGTATCTTATTAATCACAATAATTTGAAACATAGCAGTAAATAAAGGTGTGAGGTTTGTTATTTATTCACATAACACAGCATGTTTTATATCCAAACTAACTACGGGCATCCCAGTGTCTATAGTCCATAGGTTCAGAAGCACAGATCTCGGATATGCTCTTGCTCTGTTTTCAGACCAATTTTGAATAGTTGAAAAGAGATTAAATGAAGCGTCACACTTCTTTTTGGCAACTAGAATGTAAGCGTTTATAGGTAAGAGGCAGTATACAGATGAAATAGTTTAATATTGTTTGGCTATAGTCACAATTATATATAAGAAAGAGAATAAATACAATATCATCAACATATTTTTAGTAATTATTGGTTCTTAGCTTTGTTTTTGAAAATGTGTGCTATATACTTAGGATTGTCTGTTGTTTAGGTTTTGTATATTAGAGGTTTTTTAAATCCTTATTTACAGTGCATGCTGTTAAAAGTGTTGAATATATAGTAGTTATCATAAGAACTAACCATATGAAAATGTGTTTTCTTATCTTCCAACTCTGGATTCGTTTTAAAAATAAATTTTCCTTCTAGGTGGTAAGTTTTTATCCATAATTCTGGGTGTAGCTTCTCTTGCATCATGATTGCCTGATTTATTGTTACAGTGTCTGTTTGACTTATTAGCATGGCCCCTTTGAAGGTGAATCATTCAAAATATAAAGTGAATTATTTCTAATGTCTGCCCCTTTTCACCTCCCCCCTAGGCTGTACTGCCTAACCCATCACCTCTCATTACTTAGTCCAATGCCAGAATAATCCTCTTGGGAAGTGAACTATTAAACCATTTTCCTTTTCTTCCTTACCATTGTGCCATGATAGCAATACAACAGCATGACCCTTTCTAAGAAGTATTGAGATAAGCCTGTCTTTTGCTTTCAGTGGGGGAGGCATAACTTGGGAATTAGCTTCTTTTGGCTTTTCTTTGTGAATCCTCCTTGTGGGTTTTATTTACTCTAAGGAATGATACATTGAAAATGCACTGGTATGGGCCTTTGTTCATTCTGCTAACTTACTAAAATGATAGAATGTATACTAATATAATAAATCTAATGTAATGTCATATGTTGGAATGCCATTCTTTCTTTCTTTTTGTAATTCTATCATTCAGCAAACACTTATAGTATGTCTACTCTATCCAAGTTCTGTGCCACTTGGGTAAGGATCGGAAATGAATGAGACATTTATGGAACTCAAATCTCATTTCTGGTAGTGTTGGCTAGGCTGACTTCCATTAGTCCTTTTAACTGAAGAATGTAGCAGGTAACTGAGGTGCTATAGTGGAAAAGTACTGGGGGGCTATTTTAATTATACCTTGGATTATTGAATTTCACTAAGTAGGCTAAAACAAAAACCAGTACGAAGTATATGCAATATTTTTGGGAGAAGTTCATTCAAATGTTATAATTTCATTGGAGCTAAAAAGGCTGATTCCCTTTTGTACCTATTTTTTTTTTTAAAAATAATGATGTATCATTATTTTAGCAATTGTATTGACTTGCTTTTATTTGCATGTGGTTTATTCTCTTAGATAAAATATTTTATAATTGTGGTCACATGGCTAATTTGCTAAGTAGTTTCTTATTTTTAAAATGCCTCTTCATCTATGAAATAGGTATGTAAATTAAACTTTTGCACATACAGATAAATTTCTATTAAAACAAACTCTAGAGTTTATTTTTTCTCTTACCATACTGGAACTAAGTTGTATTGATGTTATTTCAACTATCAACATGGAAAGAGCTGAAAATCTGAAAATCTTTCTTTAAAGCCATGTGTTTTATTGGAAATAGTATGAATAAAGGATTTTGTCTTGTTAGAATAAATTCAAAACTATTTCTTTTCTGGACTAATCTTCAAATGTGCCTTGTTGACTATAACTAGCTCTCAGTTACTTAGATCATAGTTGAGATTCAGGGCAGGACAATAGGCAAAAACTTCTTACCAGGGCTGGACCCTGAGGTGGGAGGAAGTTTTAGATATAGACTGAGTTGTAATGAAGACCAGGATAGATAAATATAGAATCAGTTGGTCATTTTCACAAATAAAAGTCAAAAGTGATCCATAACACAGTGGCTGCCCAGGGTCAGGCCATGTCAGAGGCAGTAGCCAGGACATTATTTTTAATCAAGATATTGTGGCAGAATCTACCCTTTAAACACTGTGGCTTGGGATTTTTAGTAGCAATTTTACCCAAGGTGTCTCTGTGTTTTTCAGTAATGGCAGGAGCTAGCCCACTCTGCGACAGGTGTAAGGGATTTGGGGGTGTGGTTCTTCTGGAGTAGTGGCTCTATCTGGCTCAGGCTATGCCCCCTGTAGGTATCTTTGGGATACTCTGGGTGTGTTGACTATCATCCTCAGTGGTCTGAGTTTAATGTGTGAGGCAGGACCTTACTGTTTTTTGTTTGTTTCTTTTTGTTTTTGTTTGGTGTTGGGTTATAGGTTGAATAACTAAGGGATAAAACCACAGTTAGTATACCATACTGGTAGGGGGGCAGAAAGAAGTCAAGGAATCAAGTATAGGTTTTGTAATAGAATAATGTTAAAAATATATGCATAGTACAGTTTGATATAGGTCATAGCAGTTCATTATTTTTCAGTCTGTAAACTGTATTGTTAATTGTATTTTTAATTCCTAGATTGGCTCTGTAGGATCATAGAATTGTAAATGGTGGGTAAAATATTTGAGTAATTATCAGAAGTGGAAAATGACTATTATCAGAATTGTTTAATGCTTTTACTTTTCATATTGTGCTGTTTTACCTTTGTACCCTCAAAGCACCACAAACCTCTGTGAGGGTGGTAAGTAGGGTTAATAGCCTAGGAAATCTCTGTTTCTGTGATTATCATTCTTGTAACTGGCATCTGCCTTAAGTGCGTTTGGCCTGCTGCTCTCCCTCCCGTAGAGCTGTCTTCTCTCTGGGCTCCTCTTCCTGTCTCTGCTGCCCCACACCCTCGGTGCCCTCTGCCAGGAAAGTCATCCCTGGCATTCATTTATTTTCCTATCTGAGTTTTTCCCCTGTAGATTCTAGCCTTGTTCTTAATTTCCATTTAGCCAGAACAGTCTCCTCCCCTTGGAGTCCTCTTTTCTATGTCCTTGGTACCAAGTCTCTCCTTTCACCTCTTTTGGAGCTTCCCAGCCACAGTGACTTCCAGCAGGCTCTCATCCCTGGAGCTTCTCAGTGATACTGATAGTTCGCAGAAGCATCAGGTCTGGACCAGAGTTGCCAAGGGTTTTTGGTGGGGCCCTGGGTTCACTTTTACTGTTACTGTTTTTCTCACCAGAAGGAGCATTTTGGGGATCGCCTGAGAACCTTAACAATCAGCTGTGGAAATGTTTTTATAGAAAAATGTCTTGATTTCAGATTTTTCTATTTTTTTTTAAAGATTTTATTTATTTGAGAGAGAGAGAGAGCTAGAGCGAGCATGAGTGGGGGGGGAGGGGCAGAGGGAGAGGGAGAAGCAGTCTCCCTGCTGAGCAGAGAGCCCGACTCAGGGCTCGATCCCAGGACCCCGGGATCATGACCTGAGCCGAAGGCAGACACTTAGCTGACTGAGCCACCCAGGCGCCCCTCAGATTTTTCTAACCTTTAAGATACTGTCACATTGACAACTATGTGGATTTTAATAGGAATGCTTACTTCAGCCTGTCACAGTTAATCATGCACTGGTGCATTTTCTATGCTTCTGTGACTCCTCAAAATGAAAGCCTCCTTTCCTTTTATTCCTTTCCCCCATTTCTTCCTCCCTTGCCACCTCCCACCCCTTCTCTTTCTTTCTTCCCTTTTTTTTTTTTTTTTTGTAGCTCTGCTTTTTTTAGAATAGGTTCATACATGGAAAAAATACAATGCAGATATCAGTTGGGTCAATGGGGTTCATTTAGGAACCTCTGGTTATCTAATTTATGCATTATTCAGTTGCTGCATTCCTTTTCCTTCTTACCATTATGAGTTTTTCACATTTGCACAGGTCATTAGTAGAAAATGATAAAGGGAAGTAGATGAAACGCCATATTAAGCCTGTTTTTGCTCTTTCTCCTGCAGATGGTTTGGGGAGGGAAGAAGTGAGGGTAAGGAAGGTGACTGAAACCTCTTAACTCTAATCCCATTGCTTAAGTTAATGTCTGTCATTCTATGATAACTTAAAAGTAGAGTTTAGTTTTTGTAATTTGATAATCTGGTCAGTGTCTTTTCCTTTATCTTCTCAAATTTCAGAGGAAACACTTGTTTTGTTTGTTGTGATAGAATATGCTACTACAGTATTTCTCTCAAACTTTATAGTATCACATTCCCTTTATACTCTTAAATTTTTTTTAGGGCCCCAAAGAGTTTTTGTGTATATCCATTAATATTTACCATGTTAGAAACTAAAATGGATAAGATTTTAAAATATTTATTAAATTATTTTAAAATAGCATTAATAAACCCATTAAATGAATAACATACTTTTTTCTTTTAAAATGAGTGAATTTTATTTTTTAGTTTTTAGGTGTACAACATAATGATTCATTGTTTATATATATTACAAAATGATCAGCATAGTAAGTCTAGTTAACATCTGTCACCATACATAGTTATAATTTTTTTTTTCCTGTGATGAGAACTTTAAAGCTACTCTTCAGTTTCAAACATGCAATACTGTAGTCACTAGGATGTACATTATATCCCCATGAGGTATTTATTTTATAACTGGAAGATTGTACCTTTTTTTTTTTTAAATGAAGTATAGTTGACACACAATGTTATGTTAGTTTCAGGTGTACAACATAGTGATTTGACAAGGCTGTATGTTATGCTGTGCTCACCACAACTGTAGCTACCATCCGTCACCACATAACGCTTTTACAGTACTAGTGACTGTTTTCCCTATACTGTACTTTTTATCCTGTGACTTATTCATTTCATAACTGGGAGTCTGTGTCTCCCACTCCCCTTCACTTATTTTGCCCAGCCGCCCCTCCCCCTCCCCTCTGGCAGCAGTCAGTTTGTTCCTCTGTATTTATGTGTCTGTTTCTGCTTTTCCTTTTTTTTTTTTTTAACTTTACACACATATATTTTTTTAAGTTTTTAATTTAAATTCCAGTTAGTTACCATATAGCATAATATCAGTTTCAGGTGTACAATTTAGTGATTCAGCATGTACAAAGAATTACTGGTGCTTATCACAAGTGCACTCCTTAATCCCCATCACCTATTTGTTCATTTATTTGTTTTTCAGATTCCACATATAAGTGAAATCATATGGGAATAACATTCTTTTTTATGAATTAGAAAAACAAAAAAAATCAGTGAAAAGTATAGCATTGAAAATCTTTTTGCAAGACTTTCATATTTGGCTTAGTAGAAGACAGCTAAATTCTCTGCTTCTGTATTTAGTTAGTTGCAGTATGTCACAAGTACTATAGCTTCTAGAACACTCCACTGTGAGAGAGAGTAAAAAAAATGTTCTGAGTATTATTATAATTCTAGGTGTGACCTCATGGACACCCTGAACAGGATCCCTGAGTCATACTTTGAGAACCACTGTGTTACAATATTATTATCATTTGCCATATATATATATATATATTTAAGATTTTATTTATTTGACAAAGAGAAATAGCGAGAGCAGGAACACAAGCAGAGGGAGTGGGAGAGGGAGAAGCAGGGAGCCCGATGAAGGGCTCGATCCCAGGACCCCGGGATCATGACCTGAGCCGAAGGCAGTTGCTTAACAACTGAGCCACCCAGGTGCCCGTTTATTTCTTTATACCACGTCTAGTTCCTTTTTCAGTGGCAGTGTATTACACAAGTGGCAGGAAAAGTCCAAGTAATATTTCAGATATCCCTAAAAGTTGAACTTCTAATACTTCATTAGTTCATGATTGGGGTTCATGAAAGAATACTTTGAATATCACATCCATAGCTTCTTGGTTTGGAAATTTACAAAGGATACTGCTTTGCCTGCTAATCATGCATATAAAAGAATAGACACCTGAGGGCAGCATAATACAATTAAACTTATTTGATAGAGAAGAATACAAAACAAAAGCAAAATAGCTTATAGCAGATCTACAGAACTGAACTAATTACCAAATCTGTAGTATGAACCCCCCCCCCCATTTATTGTAACATGTTGGAGGAGGTGGAATTGTCATGTGGGAGAATATGCCTGCTGTGTTTTAAAATCCCAAGATTTATGAGGCCAGATTTTACCAATGGGTCATGAAAGCTTTTAGTTTCTCTGAAAGCATGTTTTTCCACAATGCTTCCAGACTCTACATTATTTTAGGATTATTTTGCCTAATTCTGCAACCTGTAGGTCAGAGTATATACTACAGTCTGTTTTCCTGGTGAATACTTGAGATAGCTCTCCTTGCTAGAAACTCTGTTTTAGAACTGAGTTTAGGTTAGGTCTTGGCAGGAGCTTTGAAGAAGGTTTCATTTCTCCAGTTGTCAGGGAAGGCATACTCAAAGCAGAGACTTGGTCACTCTTGTGCTGAATTTTGGTCAGTAGCTTGTATGGTTTCTAGGTGACTCTAAAGAGGGAATCTCTTCATCTTAACTTTTTGCCCCTTTGCTCTCATTGTTTCCACTAAAGTTGGGAGCTCATTATCAACTGAGTGGGGGAAATGCCATAATTTTAACAGCAAGGCACAAAATACTTCAGGATGCCTAATCTATTTGCATGCTCACTCAGGATGTTATCCTCAATACAAATTCCACTTCCTTCCAGTTTTCTTTTAGTTCAGGGGCTCAGCTGGGCACCTGGCTGGCTCATTGGTGGAGCACGGGACTCTTGATCTCGGGGTTGTGATTTCAAGGCCCCCATTGGGTGTAGAGATGACTTAAAAATAAAATCTTAAAAAAAGAAAAAAGATCAGGGGCCAGCAAAGCATGACTCACAGGTAAAATCCAGCTGATGGCCTGTTCTTGTAAGTGAAGGTTATGGAACACAGCCACACCCATTTCTTTACATCTTCACACTAAAATGATAAAGTGTTGAGTAGTTGTAACAGGGACCTCATGACCTGTAAAGCCTAAAATATTTCCTATATGGTTCTTTTCACAAATTTACAGAACTTTTCTCTTCTACACCCCCTGCCCTTAGTCCATGAAACCTTCTGCTCTCTCTCCCAAACATAGTAGAGTAAGGTTGAGGATGATCCTTTTACTTAACATTCTGAATGAGAACATGTTAAAAACATATCTGAGTTTTCAGTTTTTCAGAAATGATAAATTCATCAAAGAATTTCTCTCTAAAAGGCATTTAATGTATCTTTAAAAGAAAACAAATGGAGAAAACAGCTCTTTCTTCTGTATTATAAGAGAACATATTTGAAAATAGCAATATAATCATTTTGGAGAAAAGCCTTAAATTTTTCTGGGGATATGAACCTCCAGTCTTGGGTTTTTTATCTTTTTGCTTAATATTTTCTCTCATTAAGGAAGGTGTCTTAATTGGCCAAATATTCAAAATTTGGGCCTGCCTGGTATTTTGTGATTTCAAATAAAATTCTTACTTTTTGTGGATTTTCCATTCTGTATGTTAAATTTTAGATTTGATTAAAGATGCCTCTTGATTTTAATTAATAATCTAGAGATTCATATTCATTGAACAGCTCAGATTTGTTTGGAAATGTTTCATTGATTTCAAGAAAGGATTTCTGTGATTCTCAATGCATCAGGAGGCTTTTTCACATCTCCATGCCTTATTCATTTAATGGAAGGGGATCCAGAATATAAAAAGGTACTACAAAATTACTGCCTTGGCATGTAACTGGCCAGCATGTTTCAGAGCAAGCCTACTTTTTTCCAAAGTTATGAATCAGTTTGGGAAGAAAATAGAACCATGGCAATGTGTGAGTTTCTCTGTGATAGCTATGAATGGTTGAGATACAAAATCAGTGATTACAGTTAGCTTTGTTCAGTGGAAAGTATTTGAATAATAGTATTTCAAGGTAATTGATACAATTTGGTATAACAAGAAGGAAAAATCCAGGTATTATATGAAGGAGTGTTTCTTGATGACAAAGACTTCATTTCATTTTACTTTTACTCCATGATAAAAATGGAGTTTTTGTAAAACTCAGGGAGTGTTTAAACATATATGTTAGTAAGGCACAAATGGACTAATGAGACCCTTTGCCTTTCCTTCTGGGCCTTACCTAGAATTACCACTGAGTCAGAGAAGGATAATAAGTAGCAGATATAAATAGCCTCAAACAATCAAATATTCAGTAAGTTGTTGAGCATCTTTGACTAATAGAAGGCCATGCATCTTCGTTATTTTCCTACATTAGTCAGACAAATTGAGGTACCAGGTATTGGGTGATTGTACTAATTCTTCCTTACTGTGGAGGACCCAAAGTGCATGAATTGTTTTTGTTGGTTCGAATTTACATATCCATTTTCTCCCTAATTGCTATTTTCCTAATTGTTATTTCAAAATCCATATGAGTCAAAATGATATCTTTATACCAATGTAGGCTGTGAAAGTATATAAAAAGCAATGCTAAATAAGCAAGTAAATAAAATAAATTTGAATTTAGAATGAAGTATGACTTTAAAAAGCAAAATAATGCCAGGGACTTTGCCATTGTCTTTAAATGTTATAAAACATAACAATTGTTAATTAAATGATGAAAGTTTTATTTATACCATACAATAGAAATTCATGGTGTCCTCAAGAAGTTTTTTTGACTTAGTGATCTTTAAACGTGTTGCTCATGAATCTTTCAAATTTTTTTTTTTAATGATTTTATTTATTTATTTGACAGAGAGAGACACAGCAAGAGAGGGAACACAAGCAGGGGGAGTGGGAGAGGGAGAAGCAGGCTCCCCGCAGAGCAGTGAGCCCAATGTGGGACTCGATCCCAGGACCCTGGGATCATGACCCCAGCCTAAGGCAGTCGCTCAACCGACTGAGCCACCCAGGTGCCCTGAATCTTTCAAATTTTGAACAAAGAATAGTATCTTTCTTCCAGTTTAAAGGTGTCCTCTAATTTTTTTCATTAGAAGCTTAAGTAATTAAAAATAATAAGATTTTGTGGTGTTTTCACTTGCTCTCTTATCATTCCCCTCTCCTCAGCTCCACAGTAATCTTGAAAACCAATAGTCTCTCATAGTCACAGTAGCTGTGAAAACCAAAAGCTTAGCATTCACTGGATTGGGCAGTTAGGAGATCCCTCAAAAGCCCCATTCCCGGAATTATCATTATTTGACTTGTCTGGCAGCTCCCTGGAAAACCCTCACTTGCAGAGCTTGTTTTTCTTCGATCTGACTCTATGCTCATTCAGTAAAAACAGTCTTTTCCCCAGAGCATTTGACAGCTGTTCAACATTACTGCTGCATCTGGTGCTAATAGCAGTTGGGCAAACAAGAAGCTGACCAAAAAACTTAAAAGAAAAAGCTGGGAAATATGGCATACTGGTGAACTCTGACATGTTCTTGGGAATCTTTGTCCACCTGTCTGGGAAAAACCTGAGAAGGCTCTAAGCTCTTACCTCTAACAACCCTTGAGATTCTGCATAAACAGAAAGTGAAGACTGCAACAGACTTAAAAACTGTCTCCTGGAGCATTGAAGGTATTCCTTAACATGCACGCAGAACCCAATGACAAAGTCTGGGATACTTATTCATTCAAGGCATTTAAGGAAATCTCTATCCAATAATAAGCTGGCTACTGAGCTAACTGAGGCTTCAGGGGTCACATACAACAAAGAATTAGTTCAGGAAAAGCCACTAAACAAACAATACAGTAACAACAAACAGGTGGGGAAGGGGAATCTGATTTACAGATTTGCCACATTATTTAAAATCCTTAGTTTTCAACAAATAATTATGAGACTTGCAAAGAAATAGGAAAGTATGGGTCATACACAGTAAAAGAAAGCGGTCAATAGAAGCTGTCCTCTGGGAAAGCCAGACATTGAACTTAAAATATTAGAAAAATGGATTAAAAATATTCCACTATGTGCTGCCTACAAGAGGAACATTTTAGATTCAGAGACAGATATGTTGAAAGTTAAAGAATGAAAAAAGTAGTACCATGTAAACAGTAATTGGAAGAGAGCCAGAGTTTCTATGTTAATATCAACAAAATATACTTTAAGACCAGAATTACTAGAGACAAAGATATTTTATAATGATGAAAGGGTCAATGCACCAAGAGGATACAACAATTCTAAATGTAGGAACTTAATAATGTAGCCCTGTAGGGGCACCTGGGTGGCTTACTCAGTTAAGCGTCTACCTTTGGCTCAGGTCATGATCCCAGGGTCCTGGGATCGAGCCCTGCATCGGGCTCCCTGCTCTGTGGGGAGCCTGCTTCTCCCTCTGCCTGCTGCTCCCACTGCTTGTGCTCTCTTTCTCTCTGTCAAATAAATAAATAAAATCTTTAAAAATAATAATATAGCCCTGTAATAAATGGATAAACAACTTGACAAGTGGAAGGTAGCTAATACACCAAAAATCAGAGCACCAAAATATGTAAAGCAAATACAGAACTAAAAGGAGAAATAAATAGCAGTATAGTAATAGTTGGGGCCTTTAATACCCACTATCACCAGTGGATAGATCACTTAGAGAATCAATAAGGAAACAGTGGATTTGAACAATAGTATAGGCCTGATAGGACCTAGGACACATATACATTCTGACATATATGTTCCATTCAATAGCAGTAGAATACATATTACTTTTAAATCACACATGGTGCATTATCTAGGAACAATCACATGTTAGGCTGCAAAACAAGTCTCAAGAAATAGAAGATGATAAAAATTATAGCAAGTACCTTTTCTGACCACAAAGGTCAGAAAATGAAAATAGAAATCAATAACAGGAGGAAAGCTGGAAAATTCACAAATATATGGAAATTAACAAATAGTGGATCAAAGAAGAAATCAAAAAGGAAATGAAAAAGTATCTTGACAATTAAAAATGGAAACACAATCTACTAAAACTTATGGGATGCAGCGTAAACAGTTCTAATAGGAAACTATAGCTGTCAGCAATATGTCAAGAAAAAAGAAAGATCTCAAACAACCTAACCTTACATCTCAAGGAACTAAAAGAAGAACAAACTAAGCCCACTGTTAGCAAAAGAAAGGAAATAATAAAGATAAGAGCAGAAATAAATGGAATAGAAAATAGGAAAGCAATAGAAAAGATTAACAAAACTGAGTTGGTTCTTTGAAACAATAACAAAATTGACAAACAGGTAGACTAACCAAAAGTAAAAGAGAGGACTCCTAAATAGATAAAATTATAAATGAAAGAGGAGACATTACAATAGATACCACAGAAATAAAAAGAATTATGAGAAACTACTATTAACAAATACACTCCAACTTACTGGACAACCTATAATAAATGGATAAAATTTCTAGAAACATATAGTCCACCAAGGAAATAGAAAACCTGAACAGACCAGTAATGAGTAAGGAGATTGATTCAGTATCAAAAATCTCCTAACAAAGATAAGCCCAGCACCAGATGGTTACACTGGTGAATTCAAACATTTAAAGAAGGATTAATGCCAGTCCTTGTCAAACTTCCAAAAAATTAAAGAGGAAGAGGGAACACTTCCAAAATCATTTACAAGAACAGCATTACCCTGATATAAAAGCCAGATAAGGTCAGTATAAGAAAAGAAAATTACAGGCCACCGATGAAGACATGCAAAAATTCTCGAAATACTAGCAAGCCACATTTAAGAGCACATTAAAAGGAACATACACTGTGATCAAGTGGGATTCATTTCTAGGAGGCAAGGATGTTTCATCATACACAGATCAATAAATATGATATGTTACATTAATAGAATGAAAGAAAAATTATATAATCATCTTAATAGATGCAGAAAAAGCATTTAACAAAACTTGTTATCATTTCATGATAAAAACTCTTAATACTTTGGGTATGGAAGTATGTCCACTGCTAACATCATACTCCATGGTGAAATGATGAAAATTTTTCCTTTAAGAATGAGCACTGTGAATTGTGTAAGACTGTTGAATCACAGACCTGTACCTCTGAAACAAATGATACATTATATGTTTTAAAAGAAAAAAGAAGAAGAAGAAGAAGATAGCAGGAGGGGAAGAATGAAGGGGGGGAATCGGAGGAGGAGCTGAACCATGAGAGACTATGGACTCTGAGAAACAAACTGAGGGTTCTAGAGGGGGGGGCGGATGGGTTAGCCTGGTGATGGGTATTAAAGAGGGCACGTATTGCATGGAGCACTGGGTGTTATACGCAAACAATGAATCATGGAACACTACATCAAAAACTAATGATGTAATGTATGGTGATTAACATAACATAATAATTAAAAAAAAAATGAGGCAAGTGTTTTCATTCTCACTATGCCTATTCAACTTAGTAATGCAAATCCTAGCCATAGCAATCAAACAAGGAAAAGAAATTAAAAGAATCCAAATGGGAAAGAAAAAAGTAAAATCATCTGTTGGCAAATGACATTCTTAAATACAGAAGACTAAAGACTAGACTCTACACACACAAAAATGTTAGAACTAATAAAGGAACTCAGTAAAGATTGAAGATAAAAAGTTAATATGCAAAAAATCATTTGGGTTTGTATACACTAATGACAGAGTATCTGAAAAAGAAGTAAAACAATGCCAGTCACAATATTATCAAAAACAATGAAATACTTAGGAATAAAAGGAGGTGAAAGATCTGTACACTGAAAACTAGAAGACATTGATGAAGGAAATTGAAGATACAAATACATGGAAAGATGTCCCATATTCATAATTGGAATAATTAATATTGTTAAGATGTCCATAGTACCTAAAGTCATCTATAGATCCAATGCAATCCCTATTCAGATTTCAATGGCAATTTTTACAGAAAAGGAAAAACAACCCTAAAATTTATATGGTACCACAAAAAACCCCAGGGAGCCAAAACAATTTTGAGAAAGAAGAACAAAGCCAGATATATCACATTTCTGGATTTCAAACTACAAAGTTATAGTAATTAAAACAGTATGGTACTGGCATAAAAATAGACACATAAACCAATGGAACAGAATTCAGAGCCCAGAAATGAACTGACATATATACAGTCAACTTACATAAATTGATATATGTGTGTGTCTATATGTATATAAATATTTTTTAGAGAGCGTGAGCAGGGGTGGGGAAGGGGTAGAGGGAGGGGGTGAGAATCTTAAACAGACTCCACACTGACCACAGAGCCTGACATGGGGCTCAGTCTTGCAACCCTGAGATCATGATTTGAGCTGAAATCAAGAATTAGACACTTAACTGACTGAGCCACCCAGGTGCCCCACAATCAACTAATATTTGACAGGGGAGCTAAGAATACTCTATGCAGTAATGATTGTCTCTACAATAAATGGTATTGGGAAAACTGGTTATCCACATGCCAAAAATGAAATGTCTCTACAATAAATGGTATTGGGAAAACTGGTTATCCACATGCCAAAAATGAAACTGGACCCCTATCTTACACAACTCACAGAATTAACTCAAGTGGATTAAAGACTTACGTGTAAGGCCTAAAACCATAAAATCCTGGAAGAAAACATTGGAAAAAAGCTCCTTGACGTTGGTTTTAGAAATGATTTTTTTAATCTGACACCAAAGCAAAAGCAACAGGCAAAAATAGGTAAGTGGGACTACAGCAGAATAAGAAGTTTGTACAGCAAGGGAAACCACCATCTAAATGAAAAGGCAGCCTATGAAATGAGAGGAAATATTTGTATATCATATATCTGATAAGAGATTAATATCCAAAAAATATCAGGAACTCCTACAACTCAAGAGCAAGGAAAAACAACTAAAATTGGGAAAGGAACTGAACTTTTCCAAGGAAGATCTATTCAGATTGTCAACAGATACATGAAAAGATGCTCACCATCACTTACCATCAGGAAATGCAAATCAAACACTGAGATATTACCTCACAGCTGTTAAAATGGCTGTTATCAAAAAGAGAAGAGGAAACAAGTGCTGGTGAAGATTTGTAGGAAAGGGAACCTGTGTGCATTGTTGGTAGGAATGTAAATTGGTGCCTCTTGTCACTTCTATGTACCATATTGAAGATTTTAACTAGAGTAACTAGGCAAGGAAAAAACATATCAAGATTAGAAAGGAATAAGTAAAACTAACTCTGCAGAAGACTTGATCTTGTATTTAGAAAATCTTAAGGAATCTACAAAAAAAACCCTTAAAAATCTCAAAAATAAGTTCAGCAAGGCTGCAGAATAAAAGTTGAATGTTCAAAGAGCAATATTTCTATATATCAGTAATGAATACTATGAAAATGAAATTCATTTACAGAAGCATCAGAAATACTAAGATACTTAAGAGTAAACTTAAAATAAGACTGATATATTGATGTTGAAAACTATAAAACGTTGTTCAAAGAAATCAAGTGGAAAGTTATCCCATGGTCATCCCATGGGGATTGGGACACTTAATGTTAAAGTGGCATACTCTCCAAAATGATCTTAAGAGTCAGTACAGTCACTGTCAAAACCCCAGTTGGCCTTTTTCAGCAGGGGCTTGGGGGAGGTGGGTGGGTGGGTGGTTGTCAATCTTAAAATTCATGCAGAAAGGCCAAAAAAATCTAGAGCACAGAAATAACTTGGAGGACTTGTACTTTTTGATTGCAAAACTTATACAAAACAGTGCTAAAAGAAATTAAAGAAGACACAAATAAGTGGAAAGACTTCCCATGTTCATGGATTGGAAGACAATATTGTTAAGATGTCCATACCACCCAAAGTGATCTGTAGATTCAATACAGTTAGTATCAAGATCCCAATGGCATATTTTGCAGAAATAGAAAAAAAAAAATCCTAAAATTCATATGAATTCTTAAGGTACTGTGGATAGCCCAAATAGCTTTGGAAAAAAATGGAGGACTCACACGTCCTGATTCCAGAATAATAGTGTAAGGCTACAATAACCATAAGAGTGTGATACTGACATAGACAGGCAAATAGATCAATGGATTGGAATACACAGTGCAAAGATAGACCCTTGCATATTTGGTCTAATGATCTTCAACAAGGATGCCAAGACCACTCAATGGGAAAGGACAGTCAGTCTCTTCAAATTGTGTTGGGAATAAAGGATACCCAAGGCAGAAAAATGAAGTTGGACCTTTATACCATATAAAAAATTAACTCAAAATGGATTAACAATCTAAATACAAGACCTAAAACTATAAAACTCCTAGAAGAAAACATGACGTTGGACCTAGCAGTGATTTCTTGGCTATGATACACAAGCACAGGCAAAGCACAGGCAACAAAAGCAAAAACAGACAAACAGGTTACATCAAACTTTTGTGCATGAAAGGACACAGTGGAGTTAAATGGCTGCGAATGGAATGGAAGAAAATATTTGCAAATTATTTATATGGTGAGGAGTTAATATCCTGTATATGTACGAAAACTCTGTAATAAAATCAAGGATGAAGGTAGACAAAGTAGTTATTGGAAACATAAAATTACAACAACTAGTTAATGGAAACATAAAAGGATGTAAAATGTGTCATCAAAAATATAAAGTGTGGATGAGGAAAGTAAAATGGTAAAGCTTTGGAATGTGTTTAAAATTAAGTTGTTTTTTTTTTTTTTTTTTTTTTTAAAGGTTTTATTTATTTTTTTGACAGAGAGAGACATAGCGAGAGCAGGAACACAAGCAGGGGGAGTGGGAGAGGAGAAGCAGGCTTCCCGCGGAGCAGGGAGCCCGATGCGGGGCTCGATCCCAGGACTCCGGGATCATGACCTGAGCCGAAGGCAGACGCTTAACGACTGAGCCACCCAGGCGCCCTAAAATTAAGTTTTTAGCAGCATTATCTACAGCCACCAAATTATGGAAACAGGTCCCAAGTATCCATTGACTGATGAATGGATAAAAAAGAATGAAATCCTGCCATTTGCAACGACATGGGTGGAACTAGAGACTGTTATGTTAAACAAAATAAGTCAGGGAAAGACAAATACCATATGATTTCACTCATATGTATAATTTATGAAACAAAACAAACAAAGGGGATTAAAAGAGGGCGAGAGCAAACCAAGAAACAGATTCTTAACTATAGAGAACAAACTGATGGTTCCCAGAGGAAAGATGGGGAGGGGGGCATGGGTAAAATAGATGATGGGGATTAAGGAATGCACTTGCTGTGATGAACACCTGATGTTGTGTGGAAGTGTTGAATCACTGTATTGTATACCTGAAACTAAAATACACTGTATGTTAACTAACTGGAATTTAAATAAAAACTATAAAAAATAAAATTTGCTATCAACTTAAAACAGGCTGATGTTTACATAAGATATTTTATGTGAACCTCACAGTAACCACAAGGAAAAAAACTTACAGTAAATAGACAAAAATGAGAAATGAATCTAAACAAAACTTGAAATAAAACCATCAAGCCACAAGGGAAGAGAGAAAGAGAAGAAAGGAACAGAGAAGAACTACAAAATAGCCAGAAAACAGTGAACAAGATGGCAATAAGTATATGCTTATCAATAGTTACTTTCAATATAAATGGACTCAATTCACCAATCAGAAGACATGGAGTGGCTGAATGGGTAAGGAAACAAGAGTCATCTACATGCTGCCTATAGGAGACTCACTCCAGAAGTAAGGACACATGCAGAAAAGTGAGGGGATGGAAAAAGATATTCCATGGAAATGGATATGAAATGAAAGCTGGAGTAGGTATACTCATATCAGACGAGTAGACTTTAAAAGACTATAAGTAGGTATACTTACGTCAGATAGAGTAGACTTTAAAGACTGTAATAAAAACAGAGAAGGGCATTGCACAGTCTTAAAGGGGTCAATATAGTAGGAAGATACAACACTTACAAATATATATGCCCTCAACGTAGGAGCACCAAGATCTATAAAGTAAATATTACCAGACCTAGAGGGAGAAACTGAAAGCAGTGCAATAACAGTAGTGTTTCAATAATGGACAGACCATTCAGACAAGAGATCAAGATGGAAACATCAGGCTTAAATGACACATTAGACCAGATGGATCTAATAACTATATACAGAACATTCCATCCAAAAGCAGCAGAATGCACAAACTTCTCAAGTGCACATGGAACATTCTCCAAAGGTAGATCACATGTTGAGTCACAAAACAATTCTCAGTAAATTCAAGAAAACTGAAATCATATCAAACATTTTTTCCAATCATAATGCTATGAAACTAGAAATTAATTACAAGAAGAAAATGAGTAAAAAAATTCACAAAACTTGGAGATTAAACAATAAGGTACTGAACAACCAGGGGTCATTAAATAAATCAAAAGAGAAAGAAAAAAATACCTAGAGACACATAAACAGAAATATGACATATCAAAATTTATGGGATGCAGCAATCCCAAATCTAAAACACCTAGCAAAAATGGTTCTAAGAAGGAAGTTCATAGCAATATAGACCTACTTCAAGAAACAAGAAAAACCTCAAACAATCTAGCTTTACACCTAAGAGAACAAGAGAAAGAAGAGCAAAGCCCAACATTGATAGAAAGATCAGAGAGGAAATAAATGAAATAGAGCCTAAAAAGACAATAGAAAAGGAATCAGTGAAACTAAGAACTGGTTCTTTGAAAATATAAACAAAATCCATAAACTCTTAAGCTTGACTAACCAAGAAAAAAAGAGGACTCAAATAAGAGATGAAAGGGAAGTTAAAACTGATATCCCAGAAATACAAAAGATCTTAAGAGACTAATGAACAATTAATATGTCAACAAGGTGGACAACCTAGAAGAAACAGATAAATTCCTAGAAACATACAATCTTTCAAGACTGAATATGAAGAAATATAAATTTTAATAGACTTTTACCAGTAAGGAAATTAAAACAGTAATCAGAAAGCTCTCAAAAAATGAAAGTTCAGGATCAGATGGCTTCATTGGCAAATTCTATCAAACGTACAAAGAAGATTTAATATTCTTCTCAAATTCTTCCAAAAAATTGGAGAGGAGGGAACCTTTTCCAACACATTTTACAAAGCCAGCATTATCCTGATACCAAACCTAGACAGGGATACCACAAAAAAAAAGGAAAATTATAGGTCAATATCCTTGATGAACATAGAAGCAAAAATCCTCAACAAAGTATTAGTAAACTGATCCAGTAATACGTTAAAAAGATTATACACCATGATCAAGTGGCGTTTATTTGGGGGATGCAAGGATGGTTCAACATCTGCAAATCAATGTGATCTATTAACAAAGTGTATGATAAAAATCATGTGACATCTCAATAGACACAGAAAAAGCATATGATAAAATTCAACATTCATTTATGAGAAAAACTCAACAGAGTGCAAATAGAGGGAACGTACCTAAACAATAAAAGCCATATATCACAATCCCAGAGCTAGCATCATACCCAACAGCAGCTGAAGGCTTTTCCTCTAAGAACAGGAACAAGACAGGGTTGCCCACTCCTATCACTTTAATTAAATATAGTATTAGAAGTCCTAGGTACAGCAGTTAGACAAGAAAAAGAAATAAAAGACATCCAAATCAGAAAGGCAGAAGTAGAACTGTTTTCACAGATGACATGCTACTACATATAGAAAACCCTGAAAATCCACCAAAATCTGGTCCATTGGAACTGATAAATGAATTCAATAAAGTTGCAGGACACAAAATCAATATACAGAAATCCATGGCATTTTTATATGCTAATAAAACATCAGAAAGATAAATTAAGAAAACAATCCCATTTATAATTGCAAACAGTCACAAAGAATAATATACCCAGGAATGAATTTAACTACAAAGGTGAAAGACCTATACTCTGAAAACTATAAGACGCTGATAAAATAAATTGAAGATGACATGAATAAATGGAAAGATATTCCATACTCAGGGATTGAAAAAATTACTATTGTTAAAATGTCCATACTACTTAAAATAATCTACAGATTCAGTTCAATACCAGTCAAAATCCTAATGGCATACTTCACAGAACTAGAACAAGTAATTGTAAAATTTGTTTGGAACCACAAAAGTTTCTGAAGAGTCAAAGTGATCCTGAGAAAGAACAAAGTTGGAGGTATCATGCTACCTGACTTCAAACTGTAATACAAAACGGTAATAATCAAAAAGTATGTTATTGGTATAAAAATAGACACACAGATTAGTGGAATGAAATTGAAAGCCCCAAAATAAATCCACACATATATGGACAATTAAACTACAAAAAAGGAATCAAGAATATACAATGGGGAAAGGATAGTCTCTTCAATAAAGAGTGCTGGGAAAACTGTACAGCTACATGCAAGATAATGAAACTATACCCACTACCACCTTATACCATACACAAAAATTAACTCAAAATGGATTAAAGACTTGAATGTAAGACCTGAAACCATAAAATTCCTAGAAGAAAACATAGGAAACTCCTAGACATCAGTTCTAGTGATGTCTTTTTGGACCTGACTCCCAAGATGAGAAACAAAAGCAAAAATAAACAAAAATGGGACTATATGAAACTAAAAAGCTTCTGGAAAGGAAAACCATCATTAAATCATAAAGGCAACCTACTGAATGCAAGAATATATTTGCAAACCATATATCCGATATGGGGTTAATATCCTTTATATATAAGGAACTCCTATAACTCAACAAAACCCAAATCTGAATAGACATTTTTCCAGAGAAGACAAAGGGCAAATGAGAAGATGCTCAGCATGCTCAGCATCACTAATTTTTAGGGAAATGCAAATCAAAACCAAGTGAGATATCACCTCACACCTGTTAGAATGGCTGTTATTGAATGACAAGACAAGAAATAAGTGCCAGATAGAATGTGGGAGAAAGGGAACCCTCACACACTGCTGGGATTGTAAATTGGTGTACCCACTATGGAAAACATTATGGAGATTCCTCAAGAAATTAAGAATAGAACTACCATATGACTCAGCTATTCTACTTCTCTGTATTTTTTCGAAGAATACAAAAACACTAAAAAATACGCGTGCATCCCTATGTTCCTAACCCAGATATGGAAACAGGCTAAATATCCATCAGTAGACAAATGGAAAAAGAAGATGTGGTATGTATGTATGTATGTGTGTGTATGTACAATGGAATATTAGCCATAAAAAGAATGAAATGTTGCCATTTGAGACAACATGGATGGACCTTGAGTGTATTATCCTAAGCAAAATAAGTCAGATGCAGAAAGACAAATACAGTGTGATCCCCTCATATTTGGGAAGTTAGAAAATAAATGAACAAACAAAACAAACTCATAGATACAGAAAACAGAGTAGTGCTTACCAGAGTGTAAGGGGATTGGGGAGTGGGTGAAACGGGTAAAGGAGATCAACTGTATGGTGATGGGTGGTAAATGGACTTGTGGTGGTGATCATTTGGTAGTGTATGCAGATGTCAAGTTACAAAGCTGTGCACTTGAAACATATATATTATATACACACACACACACATAACATTTATACATACATATATGTGCATAGAAGAAAGTACTCTATGATTCCACTTATGTAAAATATCTAAAGCAGTCAAATTCAGAGAAACAGAAAGAATGATTGTTACCAGAGGCTCAGGGGAGGGGAAGAGGGTAGTTGTTTGTTTGTTTATTTATTTATTTATTTATTTATTTATTTATTTATTTATTTATTTTTTAGAGAGCGAGCGAGAGAGAAACAGCATGAGAGGGGCGAGGGTCAGAGGGAGAAGCAGGCTCCCCGCTGAGCCGGGAGCCCGATGCGGGACTCGATCCCAGGACCCCGGGATCATGACCTGAGCCGAAGGCAGACGCTTAACCATCTGAGCCACCCAGGCGCCCGAGGGTAGTTGTTTTTTAATGGGTATAGAGTTTAAGATTTGCAAGATGCAAAAGTTCTGAAAGTCTGTTTTATAGCCATGTGAATATACTTAACACTACTGAACTCTACACTTAAATATGGTTAAGATGGTAAATTTTTTCTATGTATTTTTTAGCCACAGTAAAGTACAAAGGCAAAAACAACTTACTACAAAGCTACAAGAATCAAGAGAGTATTATACCGGCATCTAGTCATATGTCTAGGTCAATATAATAGAATTGAGAATTTGTACTAAACCCTTACATTTATGGTCAGTTGATTTTCAACAAGGATGCCAAGATTATTCAGTGGGAGAAAGAACAGCCTTTTCAACATATGGTGTTGGGATAGCCACATGGAAAAGAATGAACTTGGGTATGTTTTTCCTGTACAAAAATTATTGCAATATGGATCAAATATCTGAATGTAAGAGCTAACTGTAACATTTTTTGAAAGCATAGGAATAAGTCTTTCTGATCTTGGATTAGGCAATAATTTGTTAATTTGACAATAGAAACACAAGCAGCAAAAGAAAAAAATACATAAACTGGATTTCACTGAGATCAAAACTTTCTGTGCTTCAAACAACACCATCAAGAAAAGATAACCCACAGAATAGGAGAAAACATTTTCAAAGTAGGTAGCTGATAAGGAGTTTTGTATCCAGAATATATAAATAACTCCTACAACTGAACAAGAAAAGACAAATGACTCAATAAGAAAAGGGCAAAGAGTTTAAGAAGGCATTTCTTCAAAGGATATACACAAATGGCCAATATGTGCATGGAAAGGATGAACATCATTAGTCATTAGGGAGTTGCAAATCAGAACTACAAGATGGCAATTCATATCTACTAGAAATGGCTAAAATAAAAAAGATAAATGTTGGCAAGGATGTGGGGAAATTGAAACTCACACTTTTAGTGGCGATGTAAACTGGTGTGGTCTGTTTGGAAAAAATTCTGACAGTTCTTCAGATGTTTAAACATAGAGTTACCGTACGACCTAGCATTCCTACTCCTGAGTTATATATATAGGAGGAATAAAAACATATGTCTACACAAAAACTTTACACAAATATTTATAGCAACATTATTCATAATAACCAAAATGTGGTAACAGTTCAGTCAGCCATCAACTTCTGAATGGAAAATTTGTTATATTCATACAGTGGAATGTTATTTTGCAATAAAATACTGATCCATGCTAGAATATGGATGTACCTTGAAAAAAATATGGTAGATGAAAGAAGCCAGTCAAAAAAGGCCATGCCCCTCCCCCACACGTGCTCGCTCTCTCAAATAAATAAATAAAATATTTTTTAAGAAAAAGAAAGGAAAAAAAAGGCCATGATTCCATTTATGTGAAATGTTCCTGCACAGGCAAATCCATACAAATAAAAAGATTAGTGGTTGCCAGGAGATGGGTATTGGGAATGGGAGGAGAGATATGGGAGCTGACTGTTAATGGATATGGGGTATCTTTTGGGGTGATGACAATGTTCTGAATTTAGATAGTGGTGATGGCTGCAGAATTCTATCAATATATTAAGAATTACTGAATTGTAGGGGCACCTGGGTGGCTCAGTAGGTTGAATGGTGGACTCCTGATTTCAGCTCAGGTCATGATCTCAGTTGGGTTCTGCGCTCAGCGCAGAGTCTGCTTGTCCCTCTCCCTCCCCCTCTGCCCCTCCCCCTGCTTGCCTTTGCTCTCTCACAAATAAATAAATAAAAATTACTGAATTGTATAATTCAAAAGGGTGAATGTTACGTGGATTATATTTCAGTAAAGCTGGTATTTGTAAAAAGTTAACAGTGAGCGGACACTCCATATAAAAAAGTCAACTCTTTATTTAACCTTTTTTTCCTCCTAATAGTCATAATTGCTTAATTTTCCAGTTTTTTTCCTCATGTAACATGTTTTTATACTTGGGAGTCTTTTATTCATTATTTGATACTTACTTGTAACAAAATATCTCATGAATATAAAATACAACAAATGTTTAAATATAAATCATTCTTCAAGAAATTTTTGCTATGAACAATATAAAGTTGATTTAAAAAAGATAGTGTTACAAATATTTGAATTCACCAGATCACATGTTAAAGAAAATTTTGGTTTTTAACTGATGGTTAAATCATGTCATCTTTTGATTTTGAGAATTGGAAACTGCCTGACTTGGAAAAGAATTTGTTATGTAGTCATTATTCATTCATTTTCTCGGCTCCTCAGAACATAACCAGAAAGTCCTTGTCAAGTCATATCAAAATGACTATTGAATATACTTGTTACTTTTTACCTTAAGGTACCTTTTGTTTTTTTTATTACTATGTTCAGTTAGCCAACATATGGTACATGCACCTTTTTGGATCTGATACATTTGATAAGGACTGGGAAGGTTGAGATATTGTGTTTTTCAATATAATGTTGGGAAAAAGTATTTTTTATTAAAGTTTCTGTGCTTTAAATAAATTTTTCATCAGAACTTAGGGCTGCAGATTTAACTTACTTAAAATAATTGGCAAAGTCAGTTCTCATTGTTAAAACATTCATCCAGTCATGTAAAGTCTGACTATGCCCTCTTTGCTGATGGAAGAGGCAAGGTTTTTAACAACAGTTAGTTAGCACTTTCACTCTAACTAATTAGATAGGATCAGTTGGATGATTTGTTTCATGTTATAAGGTAGAAGAGCAGCTGTGAGAGGGGGAGCGGGAAGCGATTACTTTAAGACACATAGGTGTATATGTCCCCAGGCAGATCTGTATTTTTGAAGTTAAGGTTTTATATACATACTCTCAAAACTATCTATGGCTTTGCATCCCTTTTAAAGTCTTAATATTTTTCCTCAACTTGAAGACTAATGTCCTACTCCACTCTTAGTCTTTTCTGAAAAATAGCCTCACAGAATATACATTTTATTTGTATGCATATTATGTACGAGGATATTAATATGTTGGTACACTTCATATTCACTTGGACCACATTTGCCAGAGATCCCATGCGGGTGCGTGTATATTCCACACCCCTCTCCTGCACTCAGGATGGATTTCTGTTGGTGTCAAATTGAGCCTCTGAATCCTCTCTGACTAGCAGCTCTTACTAGTTGACTGAGGCTGGCATAGGAGTTTTATTAGTTTTCTCAGTCTAACATATTTGTATCTTCTCTTTTTTTGTTAGTTTATATTTTCTGTTTGCTTTTTTTTCATTTTGTTTATTAATCTGATTTTTTGGTTAAACTCATTCTTAAATCTTAAACTTATTCTTAAACTTAATCTTAAATGTGTTTGGAGACAATTTTCCATGGATCTCTTGCATTTCTGTACATTTTGTGAACAGAAGCTTTGGTTGCCTTTGTTCTGTTCTATTTTTTCAAAATTGTTTCTGTAGTGAGCAGTTTGGAAAATATAGTGACTTTAGAGCAATGGATAGGTTTGCTTATAGCCTTGGATGAGAACAGTCGGTTTCTTATTTAGAGCAAAAGCAATAGGCATGCTTACCGTCCATTACAAATATTCAGATTCCCGAATCTCGGGGCTCCTTTCCTGTATCACAACCCACTGTGTGTGCATGTCATCTGGCCCTGTTCAGGTTCTGTGAGAATTGGGACTCAGGAAACTGGAGCAAGAAAATGCTAATATTTTGGCTACTCCTGTTGTTATAAAAAAATTCCTGTGCCTCCGACTCAGGAATCTTACTTCATCTGCCAACATGTGAGATTGTGGTAGACTAGTTTGTTAGCTTGAAAGTGGGCTAGAATCTCAGATCCTTCACAGTTCTTGACAATATGTAGGAAATAAAAATAAACAAGCAAATAAATAGCTATCAGAGTTCAGCCCAGAAATGTCATTTTATCCATGTTTTCCATTAAAAACTACCTTATATATATATAAATGTAGCATAGATTTCTCAGATGTTTTCTTAGGTTAAAATAAAGGTTTGGCATAATTTTGCTATTTATATTTAATGACTGTTTTGAAAGCATAATAAGCCATCTGTTTCTTATGAGTATAAGTTTGTATTATATGTATGTGTGGATATATGCACGTATAGGGGCATGTGTATTCATGTTTTGAAAAGCCAAATCAGTCTTGCTTTGCTTAATCACAGTTTTAAGAATTCCATGTATGTATGTCATTATGATGTATTATTTGCCTCTATTCCAGAATATTGGAAAGAAGATGACCTGCCAAGAGTTCATTGCAAACCTTCAAGGGGTAAATGAGGGCAGTGATTTCTCCAAGGATCTACTGAAAGTAAGCATTGAAATATTGGTTATTAAAATATGTTTATATTTTGTCTTTTCTGCTTATTTTTTTATCTAAAATAAACAGGGCAAGGATAACTTAAGTATTTTGTTTTTTGCTTTTGGTTTTGTTGGTGATATTTCTATTGGACCTCATCCTTGATGTGTCAGACTGCAAATACCCTTCAATGCTAAAAGTTCACATTGTAATCAGTAATACTGAGATAATAAGTAGATTTGGAATAATTGGTGATTCATATAGTGAGCAGTTTTTGTTTTATTTGTGAGCATACTGTCAGAACTTGAAAAAGATCACAAAGGTATATTCACTATGGAAACAGAAAAGCATTTACATACTATAATGGAAGCTGTATTCAGTCCCTAGTTACAAAACTAGGACTTAGGTTGTCTCTGGAAATCTGAGTAATTGTAGAATGTTTGAATTATTTGTAAAAGTTAGCTTTATTATTGGTAACAGTCAGCATGTTTTTCTGTATCAGATTGTTTTCAAGGAGACAACGAAATCAGCTTTAGAATTTATAACATTCTACAGCAGTATAAATGAGATATGCATTTGTTTAAATACAAAATAGTGATTGATAATGGATGTGAATATTTGAGAAGTTCAGGATAAGATATGTATGTTGACAATCTGAGTTTTACAGATTTCTAATTGATACTAGTCTTCTTTTTAAAAACTTTGTACATATGTAGGTTTCTTTGGCAATTCCTTTGAATTTGCTAAGGGCAACACATATGAATTGTGGTATGATCTGGAAATGTACCAGTTGAGAGTAAGTCCTTTATTATGTTTTATGTATCTTTTAAACCATATAAAAGATATACAAGAGAGTTCTAGATTTTGAAAGACACATACTATGGAAAGTGAAAGAAGGCATAAGAATATGGTATTATGAGATTCTTTTACTGACTTTAATTGCAGCTCATTAAAAAATTACATTATGTAAAAAGCAGGAAGAAAAGTAGCTTCAGGTTACTATAGAAAGAAGTGTTTTTTAAATTGTTTCTTTATAGGACAAATGCTGCCATTGCTGAAGCTACAGTTCTGAATGGGAAATAAAAGGATTTTGACATGATAAATATATTCTCTACATCCATTGAAGATGTACTGTAGATACATGTTAACAAGTCTTTTTTCAGTTTAGTGGTATTAACGTGGAAAATAATGCAGTCTTTCTAAGAGAAGGATTAGTGAGGGTTTTATCAAGTTATGTCAGAAGTAGAAATTGGCAGGAAAATTTTTCATAGTGAAGCTTTTATA
Source organism: Neomonachus schauinslandi (assembly GCF_002201575.2). Taxonomy (NCBI): domain Eukaryota; kingdom Metazoa; phylum Chordata; class Mammalia; order Carnivora; family Phocidae; genus Neomonachus; species Neomonachus schauinslandi. Next base: position 40,910,521 of record NC_058404.1, read on the forward strand.
TTTTATTGGTAGGCTTATGGTAACATGCATGACTGTGGATGAATTATTGGGCAGATTTAGAGCATATTTGATGAGCTGTCTGAAACCAAATGTAGTTAACATACAGTCCAGTTGCTGCCGTTCACCTTGGGTAAACATATGTTCTTTGGTTTACTCTGCCAAGAATTTTCTGGATGATTTGTTACAGTTGTACCATTGAGATCATGTTTATAAACTTCAGGGGGGAAATATTTATTATACTCTTTTATTTACTGTAGGAAGATGACAGTGAAATGACACTGAAAGTGACCGTGGGATTTAGCATGGAAATTGTCAAGTAAAAAAATGATTCCCTTTAGCAGCCAAAACCGCAGCCACTCACCCACCTAAGATGGGAGTTTTCCATTTCAGTAAGAATCTGAATTTTACTGCAGATTTCATCAAGAAAAGGTTTTCTTCAAACCATTTTTGTTTTGTTTCTCTTTCATGTGGCTATTCTTTTTTCCTTCCCTGCCCTCCTGCTCCCCCTGCCCCCGACTTCCCTCCTTTACTTCCTCTGTTTCTATTTATCTGTTTTTTCCTTTTTCTTGTGCTCTTTTTGTCTCTCTTCTTTTTCCTCTTCTCTCTCTCTCAAACTCTCTCCCTCACTCTCTTTCTCAATGGCTATCTCTTGATTCTCTTCAGAGATAAATTACTGGGTGGAATGTTCATTTGAACTTTTGTGGAAAATGATTATAGACATGTCACACAGAGAGATAAACACAAAACATTTGGTATTATGTTACAGGTTCTGAGTAACCTAACCCCTTTCTGTCTTCTTCCACCCTCTCTCCAACTTGAAAATTATAGGCACCTGCAATATTCAGTTTAATTTATGAGGTAAGATGCTTAGAGTTACATGGATTGAATTGAGGCTTTCATTGCTGCATATTGATCTTATTACTTTTAGATTTCTTTGGCTCAAAAATAGCATTTGGATCTATGTCTGTTCAGATTTCTTTGGACCAGCAGTAGGATTTCACCTTATGTCTGCTGTTCAATGTGGTTGGGTAGTAGGGAATATTTATTGATGGGCCATTGTACATTCACTGGGTATTGTGGACCTGGAGAACATGCTGGAACTAAATGGGCCCCTGTCCTCACAAACTACTGAGAAAGATGGGTGGTTCTTTTTCCCTTAAAATAAATAGTTATTCCACATTAAAATTAAAATATAAACTGATTCTGCTTGTTCTCAACAGAAATGGTTATCAAAAAAGATAAACCATAATGTATTTAAATATATGAAAAATGAGAAATTTATTTCAAGCCTTTAATTCAGAGACTTCAATTAATATTTTGCTTTAATTTTGCCTTGACTACATGAAAGGGATAGATGATACATTGAGCCCTTTTTTTAATAATTTACAGTTCCACTGTAGTGTCCCTTTTTTTTTTTTTTTTTAAGATTTTATTTATTTATTCGACAGAGAGAGAAAGAGAGCACAAGCAGGGTGAGCGGCAGGCAGAGGGAGAAGGAGAAGCAGGCTCGCCACAGAACAGGGGGAGCCCGATGCGGGACTCGATCCCAGCCAGGATCATGACCCGAGCTGAAGGCAGATGCCTAACTGACTTTGCCACCCAGGCGTCCCTGCAGTGTCCCTTTTGACCTGATGACCTAACAGATAAATGAGTGCTTTGTGCGAATAAGAATGTTTCTCCCACAAGTTGCTTTGAGTATAAATTCTAGATGCCTACAGTAGAAGGTATCATCTAAGTAGAATTAGTTGGAGACCAAAGGACAATCAGTGATAGAATATTACTTAGGTTCTTTAAAGTTGAAGTCTGGCTGTGAGGATGTGATGTTTGAGAGAGGCCTTTGAACTTTAGGTACGGTTTTAGTAGTAGACTTATTTTGTTTTTTAGTTAGATTATTATTTATTTCATTTCCTACCACCTTTCCCACCCATAAACATTAATGTTCTCTGTCATAAGTACCTTTCACTAAATCAGGACAGCAATTCATTTAACAAAATACACTAAGCCATCTGGCATGTTTCATGCTGTATAGGGACTGCCCATCCCAACACTTGGTTGTGGTTTGTGCTTAAGCATCCTTGAGTGACATTGTGGAAAAGGAGGGTACGGGAGGTTCTGCTTTTGGTTCTCATAGACTTAATAAGACATTCCTAAGATTTTATAATAAGTAATAAAACAATTAAGTACATGAATAGAGAGGGATGAGAATGTAAAACGTGGGCCAGGTCTGGGTTGGAGGCTAAATTTTCTGAGAGACACTGTAGTGTGGTGATTATGCTTACGGACTTGGGAACTATGTTGATTGGGTTCTAATCCCAGCACCCCCCTCTTAGTAGCTGAGAGATTGTAAGCAAATTCACTGAAACTTTGTCTCTTGATTTCCGGATCTGTGAAATGGGAGATCTTATTAGTACCCACCTCATCAGTTATTTTAATGGAGTTAACCTATAAAGCCCTTAGAGTCCTAGCATGTAATAAATGGTATATGTGTTAGCTATTGTGACTTTTTATTTTTAATATTTTATTCTTTACCTAGCTTGAAGTGGATTGGGAAGGGCCTCCATCCCTTCCTGCAGGGTTTGGGTCTAAGGTGTTTTATAAGTACGAGGTCTAAGTGGGATTAGCTTTTATTCATAAGATCTCTATCGCCCATCCTTTTTTAGCATAACCATGCACATCTTCTTGCTCTTTCAAACAGACCATCTGTGACCTTGAGCTTGAGCATTTCCTCCTTTTGTGGTAAGATTTTTAACCCTCATCATTTATGGCTTCCTTTCTTTCCAAAGACTGTTGATTCCAAAGAATGGCCGTCAAAATTTTCCACAAGCGTTTGTTCCATAAAGTCTGTGTTAACATTGTGGAGGCACATGAAAATGAACCTTGGTTAGAACTTCCCTCTTGCCATGCTTTTATATCTTATATTTGGTTTGGATCTTTGAAACTGCAAGATTGGAGATCCTGAGCCTTCTTACCTAGGACTGTTTGGAGAAAATAAAAGAGAGCAGGTGGACATCTAGCAACCTTTCTTTTTTCCCCTGGAATTTTTAATCACTTCAAATAATTCATATATCCATTAATATCCCAGGATTATTTTGGGATCTTCAAAGAGGAGAAGAACTAATTTGCTTCCTCAAAGGTTCTTCAGGATTCCAGGACCAGTTTAAGTTTGGTCTTAAATTATTCTGTAAGTTTTATTTCTTCTGAGTTTCCTATGAATCTCTATTCTTGATTTTAACAGAAAAGCCACATTTTTATCTTAGTCCATTCTGTGTTCTATTTCTAACCTGGGTGGTTGTTAATCCTTCATTTCTCATTACATATAGGGGGAAACACAGGAACTTTGGGTGATGGCCACCTGTTATTTAAATATTTAGAGGGGAAGTAGCCATTTCAAAATATATTTACATAAAAGCAGGAAAGAAGCAATGGGAAATAAGGCAAAAGGAGCCAATGAGAAGTGTCATAGAAACGTATAGGGTAGAAGGTTAGTTATTGGTTGCATAATAATTTCACTTTGGGGAGATCCAGACTGAAGATTTTGACAATGAAACATGAAACCCTGCTTGTTTTCTGTCTCAGCGTTCTTATTGCCACCTACCATTTGATACTCAAATAACATTCTTAATATTTTTATCCTTGTCATAGTTAGGTCTCTAAGTTTCTTTTTTTCTTGAGCGGCAATTGAATTCAATAGGTGCCAATGGGAATTAGAAAAAAAATCTCTAAGAATTTTTGTATCATCATAATGATGGAGAGGGTAGAAACAACAAAACACCCAAGTCTTTCAAAATGATCCTAATAACTAAAAAACAAAACTGAATGCAATTTGCAGAATGTTTTGTAACCTATCTCCTTTTAAATCTGCCTAAATACAGAAATAGCTTTAATAATAGCTCTAGTTACAAGGCAATATCACTGGAAATCATTAAAAAGCAAGGTAAATAAATCTTGCTTGGGCAAGTCAATAACATGCCATCCTTTCAGGCTATTGCTTATGGTCAGATGTTTGACTTTAGAATATTCTTCTGAAATTTATTGCATCTATCTCCTTTACTTGGGTGGGAATTTATTAACCTTGAAATTAACTTGCAGTCTCTTGAGGGAAGACCAAAAGTTTTCACTCTCTCAGGTGTTAGTGGTGAAGAGAGAGGTAATTAATGGTGAGAGAGAGAGAGAGAGAGAGAGAGAGTGTGTGTGTGTGTGTGTGTGTGTAGATTGCAGCTAGGGGGGTATGGCAGTTAAATAGACAACATGTAAATCAGTATGCCTGGCTTAGTGGAATTTCATATGCATCATTCCATTAATGGAATGGTAAATAACATAGTGAGTTCAATTGTTACATACTGTATTGGTCGGAATCCCAATAAAAATTCTTATTCAGCTGTGCTTGTTTTCCCTTAGCTTTCACAAAAGACAGAATTTAGGTGAGGTTCTTTTATAAGAAGTTTCTAAGAACATAGGCTATCTGTATCCAATCCTTAACATATATATTTGGCTGAAAGCATTATGTTTTATTCTAAATGCATTTTTCTTGTTTGGTATTATTAGGGAAAAATAATTTGTGAAAATGATGGAGAAATTAGCTGGAAGGGGAGCATTTAAACAGATGACTCTAAAGGTCAGCAAAGAAAGATATAATGCAGTTTATTTCTTTTCAAGTTTTTAAATTCCAGTTAACATACAGTGTAACATTAGTTGCAGGCACATGCAATACCCAGTGCTCACCACAAGTACCCTCTTTAATACCCATCGCCCATTTTACCTGTCCACCTGCCCACCCCTCCACCCCCTCCACCCCCCAGTAATGCTCAGTTTGTTTGTTCTCTAAAGTTAAGAGTCTCTTTTCTGGTTTGCCTCTCTTTTTCCTCCCCCCATGTTCATGTTTTGCTTCTTAAATTAATGAGTGAAGTTATATGATATTTGTCTTTCTCTGACTGACTTATTTAGCTTTAGCATAATAAGCTCTAGATCTGTCCACGTTATTGCAAATGGTAAGATTTAATTTTTTGATGACTGAATAATATTCCATTGTGTGTGTGTGTATGTATATATATATATACATACACACACACACACACATATCTTTATCCATTCATCTGTTGATGCACATTTGGGCTCTTTCCATATTTTGGTAACTGTGAACATTGCTGCTATAAACATTGGGGTACATGTGCCCCTTCGTATCACTGTGTGTGTATCCTTTGGATAAATACCTAGTAGTGCAATTGCTGGGTCATAGGGTAGCTCTATTTTTCACTTTCTGAGGAACCTCCATACTGTTTTGAGGAGTGGCTGCACCAGTTTGCATTCCCACCAACAGTGTAAGAGGGTTCCCCTTTTTTCACATCCTTGCCAACATCTGTTGTTTCCTGAGTTGTTAATATTAGCCATTCTGACAGGTGTGAGGTGATATCTCATTGCAGTTTTGATTTATATTTCCTTAATGATGACTGATGTTGAGCATCTTTTCATGTGTCTATTAACCATCTTTAAGTCTTCTTCGAAAAAGTATCTGTTCATGTCTTCTGCCCATTTTTTAACTGGATTATTTGGTTTTGGGGTGTTGAGTTTGATAAATTCTATATAGATTTTGAATACTAACCCTTTATCAGATATGTCATTTGCAAATATCTTCTCCCATTCCATAGACTGCCTTTTTGTTTTTTTGATTGTTTTTTCACTGTGCAGAAGCTTTTTATCTTGATGAAGTCCTGTCGCAATAGTTTATTTTTGCTTTTGTTTTTCTTGCCTCAGGAGACATACCTAGTAAGAAGTTGCTATGGCTAATCCCGAAGACGTTATTGCCTGTGTTCTTCTCTCAAATTTTGATGGTTTCCTATCTCACATTTAGGTCTTTCGTTCATTTTGAATTTATTTTTGTGTATGGTGTAGGAAGGTGGTCCAATTTCATTCTTTTGCATGTTGCTGTCCAGTTTTCCCAACACCATTTGTTGAAGAAACTGTCTTTTTTCCATTGGATATTCTTTTGTGCTTTGTTGAATATTAGTTGCCCATATAGTTGTGGGTTCATTTCTGGGTTTTCTGTTCTGTTCCATTGATCTATGTGTCTATTTTTCTGCCAGGACCATACTGTCTTGATCACTACAGCTTTGTAATATAACTTGAAGTCTGGATTTGTGATGTCTCTCACTTTACTTTTCTTTTTTGAGATTCTTTTGGCTCTTTGGGGTGAAAAATACATTTTAAATAAAGATTAATGTGTCTTATTGGACAAGGAAGAAACATGATTATGAAATATAAAATATTGTGAAGGTTCATAACCATTAGGCTTTTCAGTCAATTATAGTTGTATTTAAGGGTAAATAAACAAAAATCAATCAGCAGTTAGAGATAAGCGATTTTTTTGTGATCTCAGTCCCTGAAACGGACCTGTTTCACAGTGTGACATGAAGAGCTATAAGGATTCTTCTTAAAAAGAGAGAGCAAAGCCAGCCCACTTCACTTCTAGAGTTCTATCTAATTTGACCCTTTCAGCCAGGGAGAAGGTTGAAAATTTAACACTGGAAATTGCCCTCCTTTTCTTTATCCCAAAAGACTATCCTTAATCTGGTAAGCGCTGTGAATTGTGCAAGACTGTTGAATCTCAGATCTGTACCTCTAAAACAAATAATGCAATATATGTTAAAAAAAAAAAAAGAAGAAGATAGCAGGAGGGGAAGAATAAAGGGGGGGAAATCAGAGGGGGAGATGAACCATGAGAGACGATAGACTCTGAAAAACAAACTGAGGGTTCTAGAGGGGAAGGGGGTGGGGGCATGGGTTAGCCCGGTGATGGGTATTAAAGAGGGCACGTTCTGCATGGAGCACTGGGTGTTATACGCAAATAATGAATCATGGAACACTACATCAAAACTAATGATGTGATGTATGGTGATTAACATAACAATAAAAAATTTTTTTAAAAAAGACTGTCCTTAAGCAACATCCCGCACTCCCCCGGCACACACCATTTTTGCTCTCTACTCTTTCATCTTTACTTCCAGTGTTATCACTGAGGACAAGTATAACTAGAGAAACCTGAATAAAGTCAGGTTTTATTAATGTCAGTACTGTGGTTGTGATATTATACTGTAGTTTTGCAAATGTTACCTGTGGAGGAAACTGGGTAAAAGGTTTAAGAAATCTATTATTTCTTACAACTACATGCAGATCTGTAATTATGTCAATAAAACTTTCAATGAAGAAAAGGCCCACTTAAAAAAAAAGAGGGTGGGGGCAAATGGGCCTGTTCTCTCCATTCAGCCAGAGGTTTAGGCATTGTATAAAAATTAGCTTAATGAAATTTTACTCCTTGTGGGTCTTTCTTTTAAATTACCAAATATCATGATCAACAGGTTAGGTATAACTATGTAGCAGCATTAAAAACAATGATATATTAAGAAAAAGGCAACGGGAATTATTTTCAAGAGTTGAAAGTTGGAAAGTCACATAAATCTATTTTTATGATTACTCTGGATACTGTAGAGATTTGTTTGGGAAGATGTGGGAGTAGAAATGGAAAAGGAATGGTCTGTCCACAAGAGAAGGAATAGTGGCGTGGATGTGGGTAGTGACACTATTGAGAAAAATATATTAACTATTGAATTATTTTGAGTTTTTTATTAGAGTTTCTGTTGCTAAATTATTATCCCAAATTGCCCATCTGCCCCCTCCTATATTACCTGCATTCTAATCTGCGTGGAATATAAGAGCAATAAAAGGTAGAACAACCATAATTTTTTTTTTCTGAGTTAATGTTTGATCTGTTAGGCTGAATGTAATGGTAGGCTTTGTGGCCATGTGAAGTGAATAGTGTCAGATCTGGAAAGGAAGCCCAATATTTTACCTGGGCCAGACAGTTAACTTCTTTCAGTTTCCTCATGTATAACACAGATAATACTTTCTCCAAGAGTGATTATGAGGATTAAATATAAGATGATGTGTGTTCAGTGGCTGCATTGTGTCATCTAAAATGCATTCAAGTGTTCATAAATATTAGTTTCTTTGTTTTTTCTACTCCCTAGTTTTTGTGAATTGGCTGTGGGGGTCACTGGGGCTCTGAGCCTGTCTTAATGCTGCCAGTGACTGGTGATGGACTCTTAGCATGATCATTTCACCTCTTTGTACCTTAGTTTCTTCATTTGTAAAATAAGATATTTGGGCTGTGCCCATAATGTGTTCGGGCTTCTATAGCCCACAGTGTCTATCACCACCACTTGCCACCTGGACCAGAACTTCTTGCTCTGTTTTTCTGCTGTGCTCATATTTTTTGAGCTAAATATTCAATGGCAGAGCTGTTGGAAAAATCCTATAGATGATATTTAAGGTACCTTTCAATCTAAGTATTGGAAGCATTCTTAATTTCTCTTTGTAAACTCAAATCATATCAAGTTTTATCTTTCATATTGTATTTATTGATTTAGACAAACAAGTGTGTACCTAATAGTGAAAGTTCAGATTTAAATCCAGGAAGATTACCTTTGTCGTAGCAGCATTCTCAAAGGCTTGACTCCTAAAGAATTACATGAGAGAAAGAAGCAGGCTGCAGTCAGAAAAAAGTCTGAACTTTTTATAAATGAAAAGCTTGAAGTGAATTCTCAAAAATACTTGATCTGAGTTATATTCGGAGTATGTAGTTGAAAATAGGAACTTATGGGTGGTATTTAAGTGTAGCTAAAAAAAGAGCATCAACTGTTGCCTAGAGTAGGTGAGTTCTCTCAGAGAGAAGGTCATGGAAACCTGGTAGCAACAGTATCTATGGAGGAAAAGGGCTTAGATGCTTATCCTGATACAAAAGCAGGATAGCTTTTAAAGAGAAAAGCTGTGTTAGCAAGCTTTTTAAGAGAAGAGCTCTAAAGGTTCTTGTTTAAAATATGGAATATTGCTTTTTTCAGTAAAATGAATCAAGCTGAGTTGTGATGAACGGTTCGTGGTGTGTTTCTGCTTCTGCTTTCCCCATGGAGATCTAGAAGCATGCTTTGCTTCCAGTCATGTGCTCGTCGTCATGGGCTGAATAATGATGCTCCCTTTTGTATGGTTCAGACCTTGAATGAAACATGGCGACGGTAATGAGGATAATACTTTGAAGTAGCTGAATATCCACAAATCATCTTCATGCTTTTAAAAAAAAAAATTATCAAAAAGAAGTCTGGTAGAACATTTTGGCAGAACAGATGCTGCTTAAAGAGTACAAACAGATTTTTAACCAAAAAAAAAGAAGAAGAAGAAGAAAAAAGAAAGAAATTTGAGTAGGGGAGGTCATAATCAGTGAGGGCACTTTAATGGAATATTAATGATTCCCAGAGAGATTCTATTTTTAATTTGATCATGAAGGTGTGCTACAGAATTTCATATTCAGCTGTATCTATGGAAGTTAGATTGTTTGTATGTTTAGAGATGTTTTAAAGCATAATCCGTCAAGGTTGCTGCTCCTTTCACTCAAGTATGAACATGTGATATGAATGTCATGGGTCACATGTGAATTTAAGCCATCCTCCTTTTGCTTATGATATACCACATGGGGATGGGTTCCTTAGGAGTGATGTGCTTTTTTTTTTTCAAGAGGGCTGCAATCCAATGTAAATGAACTATCAGCAAATATGTATTCTAAACACAGTGTTTACCTATCCATTAAGGATACAATGAAACAAATTTTAATTTAAAGGCATTTTTAGCTGTACAGTAAAAATGTCGTAAAGGAAAACAATTTTTGTGGTTGTATTAATTGTATACTCATGTAAAGGTCAGTTGTCTGAAAAAGACTCAGAAAGTTGAAAACACAAAATTAAAATAAGAACTCCAAACAGCCAGAATAAATGGATGTTATAGCGTCTGTGTAACAAACCTTAAAATGTTACTCACCCTGACTTGTGGCCTATTTTTAATAACAACCACAACTTTTACTTCAAAATTTTTGCCCTAATCTCTTTTCTGGGCATATCCTAAGCAAATGGCCACGCAGACACAGGCGGATACTGATAAACAAACAGCTGCTTCAAACTATGGCCTGGCTGGGCAACTGCCAGTCGGAGCCAGCTCTTAACTGGAGAAGTAATAGCCACATTCAATTGATTTTTCTAAAACAAACCTCATAAAACACAAGTATCTCGGTTGTTACTTAAATTTTTTAGTTGAAAATTTAACTTAATTTTGTTATTTTCTCAGTTAGCCATGAATTAGAAGGATGAAGTTGGAGGGAGTGCTGTTAGCTATTTGGACATTAGCAAGAAGTGATTTGATAAGGAGGTGGAGAGAAAAGGAAACCTTAAAGAGCACTGGGTCTCCAAATGGAACAGCTGGAGTTGTTTTGACAAAGGACAGGCAAGTCTAGGTAGTCAAGTAGGTGCTTAGAGAATTGGCTCTATTACATGGCACGTCAGAGTAATGGCTGTACTTAATGAATCATCAGAAATGTTGCATTACGCTTATTTAGTTTAAGGAAACAGTGTGGAGTAGATTTGGAAAGATTGCCAATGAAACTATTTTATAAAGATTTTGGCATTTAAAGAAATTAGCTTACTTCAGAAAATCCACTATTGTAGAATAATTCATTTCTCTACTCATTTTTTAACTCCATTCCCTGTCAATGTTGGATTTTTTTTGTTGTTAATTTAAAGCTTTTTGTTTATTTTATTATTTATTTATTTATTTATTTATTTTTAAAGATTATTTATTTGAGAGAGCGAGAATGGGAGAGAGAGAGTACATGAGAAGGGGGAGGGTCAGAGGGAGAAGCAGGCTCCTCGCTGAGCAGGGAGCCCGATGCGGGACTCGATCCCGGGACTCCAGAATCATGACCTGAGCTGAAGGCAGTCGCTTAACCAACTGAGCCACCCAGGCGCCCAACTTTTTGTTTATTTTAGTAGTTCTAACATTTACCCTTCCCTCAAACTTTTCACAGATAGCATATAGTTTTTGTGCTGTAATGTTGATTTCTCAGAAACAGCAGGAAACAGCATTTTCCCAGACTTCACAAGGAAGTGTTTCCTGGATGATGTCGGTACACAAACTTTCCTCTTGACTGCTATACATTCCTGCAGTTCTCCCTCATCATCTCAGCGACCTGTTGAAGATTCTGATACTTTCAGATAAATGAACTAATATGTTCATTTCAACACACTGCCATTTGAAGAAGAGCACTAAGGGAAGTCAGTACTTAATCCTAGGCAAGTCAATTTACCATGTAGTTGCTTAATTCTAGAAGCAATCAGAAGCAGTTATTCTTTAAGAACGCAACATAGATACATTGTTTTCTTTCACTTGTAGAAACATAAATCAAAGCCAGATCTGTGTACCTAAAATATTACCTTGAAGGGTTGTTTGCATTTCAGGTCGTTAGTCATATGTTATAAACTGAGGCAAAACAAGACATATTTGAAAAGAGTTACGGATTTTGAGAATATCTGAATTTTTATTAGATGATATAGCTCATTGCTTGTGTATGACCTTTTCCTTGACTCTTTTTTTTTTTAGTATAGTTGACATACAATGTTACATTATTATCAAGTGTACAATTTAGTGATTTGACATGTTTATACATTATGCTATGTTCACCCCAAGTGTAGCTACGGTCTGACCCATTTCATTGGTATTAAAGTATCCTTGACTGTGTTCCTTATGTTCTGCTTTTTATTCCTGTGGCTTAGTTATTCCTCTCCCTTTCACCCATTTTACCCAACCTCACACCCTTCTCCATCTGGCAACCATCAGTTGGTTCTCTGTATTTATAGTTCTGAGTCTTGTTTTTGTTTATTTATTCATTTTTTAAAAATTTTAATTCCAGTGTAGTTAATGTACATACAGTGTTACATTAGTTTCACGTGTACAATATAGTAATTCAGCAGTTCCATATATTACTCAGTGCTCATCAAGATAAGTGTATTCTTAATCCTCTTCACCTAACTCACCCATCCCTCCCACGTTCCCTCTCGTAACCATCTGATTGTTCTCTGTAGTTAAGAATCTGTTTTTTGATTTGTCTCTTTTCCCCCCTTGTTCATTTGTTTTGTTTCTTAAATTCCACATGTGAGTGAAATCGTATGGTGTTTGTCTTTCTTTTACTGGCTTATTTCGCTTAGCATAGTACTTTCTAGGTCCATGTTGTATCAAATGGCATGATGTCATCATTTTTATGGCTGTGTAATATTCCAGTGTGTGTGACATTTTCCTTATCCATTTTCCCTGACCCTATTCTTTTTTTTTTTTTTAATTTAATTTAGTTAACGTATAGTGTATTATGAGTTTCAGGGGTAGAATTTAGTGATTCATCAGTTGCATATAACACCCAGGGCTCATTCCATCAAGTGCCCTCCTTCATGCCCATCAACCGGTTACCCCATCCCCCCACCCACCTCTCCTCCAGCAACCTTCAGTTTGTTCCAAATAGTTAAGAGTCTCTTAATGGTTTGCCTCCCTCTCTGTTTTTATCTTATTTTTCCTTCCTTTCCCCTATTTTCATCTGTTTTGTTTTTAAATTCCACACATGAGTGAAATCATATGGTATTTGTCTTTCTCTGACTGACTTATTTAGCTTAGTATAATACCTTCCGGTTCCACCCACATTGTTGCAAATGGCAAGATTTCAATTTTTTGATGGCTAAGTAATATTCCATTGCATATATATACCACATCTTCTTTATCCATTCATCTGTCAGTGCACATTTGGGTTCTTTCCATATTTTGGCAACTGTGGACATTGCTGCTATAAACATTGGGGTGCATGTGCCCCTTTGAATCACTGTGTGTATATCCTTTGGATTAATACCCAGTTGCTGGGTCATAGGGTAGCTCTATTTTTCACTTTTCGAGGAACCTCCATACTGTTTTGAGGAGAGGCTGCACCAGTTTGCATTCCTACCAATAGTGTAAGAGGGTTCCCCTTTCTTCACATCCTTGCCAACATCTGTTGTTTCCTGAGTTGTTAATTTTAGCCATTTTGCCCGGTGTGAGATAGTATCTCATTGTTTTTTTATTTCCCTGATAATGAGTGATGTTGAGCATTTTTTCATGTGTCTGTTGGCCATTTGTATGTCTTCTTTGGAGAAATGTCTGTTCATGTTTTCTGTCCATTTCTTGACTGGATTTTATGGGGGTTTTTTTGGGTGTTGAGTTTGATATGTTCTTTGTATATCTTGGATACTAGTCCTTTATCTAATATGTCATTTGCAAATATCTTCTCCCATTTTCTAGGTTGCGTTTTAGTTTTGTTGATTGTTTCTTTTGTTGTGTAAAAGCTTTTTATCCTGATGAAGTCCCAATAGTTCATTTTTGTTTTGTTTTCCCTGACCCTGTTCTTGAGGGCAGAGAATGTGTCTTACTGGTTACAGTATCTTTATACCTAGTGTAATTCTAGGACAAATCAGATATTCAACAAATACTTGTGAAAGAAATTATTGCAGTTTTATGTAAAACACAGTGCAGTGATTTCTGTCCATGGATTGGCTTTGTGAGCATTATGTGATCACCTTGACACTACATGCAGAATTGTGAATCTGTGTGAGTGTATACATAATTCCATCTTTTTTGTGTGTGTGTGATAGAGAGCAAGGGGATCCATATAGTTTTAATCAGATTGTCAGAGGGATCTTTGGTCCCCCAAATATTGAGAGCCTATAGACCTAGGACCCTCCTAGAGTAGAGACTTGTGCCTTGTTGTTTTGATTTAAATAAACACACAAAATACTTAGGAGAAAGAGTTTTTTCTTTCCCCAAAGCATATTGTTCATTCATTGAGGTCCTGCTACGGGCCAGTCTCTGCTGGATTCTGGGGTGCAGCCCTTAAATAACACAGATACAGGTTACGCCTTCATGGAGCTCAGAATTTGGTAGGGAAAACAAATATTGGACCCATGATTATAAAGTATGAAATGCTTTACTCAAAATTATACAGTAATTGTGGTTAGGTATAAAAGGCATACTTAATAGATTTGTCATGTATGGCAAAAGTAAAAAACTGGATTAAGATGAAATTTGATAGGATTCGTGAGTTTCTGCTTTGGTAAAGACTGTGCTAAATATATTAGGGAAAGCAAAGATGAGTGAGACATGCATCTTGCCCTGAAGGAATTTTTAACATAGTGGTTTGCAGCTCTGGCTACACATTAAAATCATTTGAGGTGAGAGGAGAAATAATAGGCAACTAATGTATTCTCACTTAGGTGGAAACTATTAAAATAGTATAGACTCTTTGAAGTAAGGTCTTGAACTTTCTTACACTTACCCTATGATCCAGCAATTCAAGATAAATGAAAACCTGTGTTACAAAAATATTTGTAGCAACCTTATTCATAATAGCCCCAAACTGGTAACAACCCAAATGTCTGTTAACAGGTGAATGGATAAACTGTGGTATACAGTGTGGTATTCAGTAAAAAGGAATGGCCTACCAATTCACACATCACGAATGAAAGAAACTTTATAAACAAATGTATGCAATGCATGGTTATATATGAAGTTCTGCTATAAGCAAAACTCTTCTTTGGTGGATAAAAAAAAAAAATTGGGGATGTGAGAGTGGGAATATCCTAGGAATGGGCAGGCAGGAACTTTCTGTGGTAATGCTAATATTAAAAAAAAAAAAAAGTTGAGGAAAATGTCACTTGTGGAGCTGTAAACAAAATCTTGATGTCTTCGCCCAGCTCTCCTCTCCTCCCTGTCATCGATTTCAAATCTCTGGGTCCATGTGCATTTTTAAAAGCTCCTCAGATGTTTCTGTTGTCCACTGAGATATGAAGGAATATTGAGTAGGATAAAGTACAAAAGAAAACATACTAGTTTTCTATTGCTCTTGTAACAAATTACTGTAAACACAGCAGTTTAAAACAACACAGATTGATTATCTTACTGTTTTGTAGGTCACAGGTTTGGATTGACTGAATTTTCTGCTCCAGGTCTCACAAAACCAAAGTCAAGGTACAGGCAGGCTTACCTCTTTCTGAAAGCACTGAGGGTGAATCCATTTCCAAACTCATTCAGGCAGAAATCAGTTCCATGTGGTTGTAGGACTGAGGTCCTCATTTCCTTGTTGCCTGTTGGCCAGTGGTCATTCTCATCTTTTAGAAGCCATCTGCATTCCTTGGCTTCTGGTCCCCATTCTCCATCTTTACACCCAACACCGATGGCTCAAGTCCTTCTCACTCCTCATAATCTCTCTGACCTCCCTTCTGCTTCATCTCTCCTCTGCTTTTTTTGGGGGGGGGGGGGCGGTGAACATCTCCTGAGTAACTGTTCTGTCTTCCTCTTATGTTTTGGAGGGCTCGTAGAATTAAATTGGGCCCACCCAGATAATCCAGAATAATCTTCCTGTATTAAGGTCAACTGATTAATAACTTTAATTCTGTCTGCAGAGTTCCTTCCCAGCAGTACCTAGGGAATGGGAAGTAAGCATGTTTAGAATTCTGTCTACAGTAGAGAATTACCTATAAAATGCTGTGGAATAATGAGAAATGACTTCCAACTAGGGAGCATTGGAAAACCTCCTTTGAGGAAGTGGAATTTAGTTGTCATTTAAAAGGTGGTTCTTATGGAGTCTATGGAGCTAGAATAGGAGTGAGAACTCTGGATGGGGGTAATAGTTGAAGTGCCAGTGTGGAGAAAGGAAAGGTGACAATGTGTGATGCACTTAGAACAGCCCTTATCCCATGAATGCAATCCATGTGTATTGGTTATTTACAGTGAGTTATTTGAACCACTATAGCATAAAGTCAGATTTTTTTTAGATTAGAGTAAAATAGGAGGAAAGTCAAAAAGTTACACATCTAACATGTAGAAATATCATTTTTAAAAGGACTGGGCAATTTTGTAATGTGACTTTTGTGTCAACTTTTTTGTTTGAACCCCGTAGATTTACATATGAAAGTCTAAAAAATTATTTACGTATTTCTAAGCTTTTTAAGAACTCCAAATCTACTGAGGAAAACCTGGGGATTGTGGCCTTCCATGAAAGTAAACCACTCTTCCTTTATATTTCCCCACAATACTTAACTCTTGACCGTTTTTAGTAGACTTTTTATCCTGCTATAGGTGGATGATAAAACATGAGTACAATTGCAGCTTCTGTGTAGAGATGCCGTGGCCCTGTGGCATCTATCTAAAAACTGCAGCATTATCCACTGATTTTTTTTTTTATAGTAATTTCACATAAAGGAAAAATCCTTTTTATAAGCATTAAGTTCTTTGTACCAGTTATCTTCTTTTTACATTTATTTATTTATTTATTTATTTATTTATTTATTTATTTATTTATGGGGGTGGTGAGGGGCAGAAGGAGAGAGTATTGTAAGCAGACTTCATGCCCAGCATGGAGCCCAACTTGGGGCTCGATTTCACAACACTGAGATCATGACCTGAGCTGAAATCAAGAGTCAGACACTTAACTGACTGAGCCACCCAGGTGCCCCTATTTATGTTTTTTAAAAAGATTGTGTATACATTTTTATGTTGAAACACACTCATCTATATAAAAAGTCTTAGAATACTTCCTGCCAACCTTTTAAAAATACAAAGGATGTAACTGCCTATGGTCATTTTTATTCAGCCTTCTAAAGGATGTGTACATAAAAGCTAGAATAATAAGACCAGCACAGCTAGCTCTGTAACCTTCTGGTGCATACTAAGCATTCTGGAGTCTTTCCAGACTTTTCTTCCTAGCTCTTGCCAGTGTCTGTCTTTCCTTCTCTTTCCAACCTCCACCCAAAACTAAAGTGGTGGTCATGATGATTGGAGTCCTGCTAAAGGACACCCATTCTTCTTCTGTGTCATTTTTTACTAGCGTTGAGAGAAGAAATAGCTTTTTCTTGGAGTTGCTTTCTGCATTCTGAGTAAATAGTATATAAGTTATTCATACAGTAGTTAATTTAGCTATTTAGCACCTGCAAAGGAAGCACTGCTTTCTTCACCATGTTGCAGTCTTTTTCTTGTCACCATCCTGCCAGGATCTCTGCTGGTGTTTTGATTAAAACCCCATGCTATCATATTCAGAATTACTGAGAACTCTTTTCTGATTTCATCTTTTTCCATTCATTTTCCCACTTTTATATGCTAAGGTATATTTTCCAGTAGTTCTAAGAGATTGCAGTTGCTTTCACTTATTTCTTTCTCTTCGTATTTCCATAATGCTACTGACTTTGAGAGTATATATATATTTTTGCCTGTCTACTACATCAGTTACATTTTTTTAAAATAGGAAAAATTGAATTAAAGGTACCTGAAAACTAAACCTTTAGAAACTCTCTTAGGTAGCTTCTTCAAGTTCTTATGTTCCTGTATTTTCCTTGTTTATAATATTTTTAATTAAGCTTACTGTAAGGATTTTTCCAGTGCTGTTAACCTCCAGTAAGTGGTGTCAGTACTTTTGCAGGTACCCACATATATTTTTGTGAAAAGGCCAAACTCTGATTTATGATGTATTTTACATTATTATTATTAAGAAATAGAGAATTATTTGGCAATATTTGCTTTTGAGAAGCCCTTTTTAACATTAAAAAATTGGTGTGTTTATAAACTTCACGTTATTTCCTATGAGCAAAGGAGGCCATGAGCTGGCAGTTCTGAAACTATTACTAGGATTAAACAAATAAGCAAATAAACTGTAGATGATAAGAGACAGGTTTCTCTCTATAGGAGAAAGACATTACAATTTAGGGAAAGGGTAAGGTTAAACCCTTTGGGTGTTAGATTGGAATTAGAGTTATCAGTATAAATTTATAGTTTTTAATGTACAGACACAGAAATGTAGCTGGGTGTGTATGTGCTGGGTTAGTATGCATACAGATATTTCCTAGTTCTGCCTGCTGAGAGGATCCAGAAGCAGTGACCTTCCTAGGATCCAGACCTTGGTTTCTAATTATTCACCAGTAAAAAGAACCAGGGCTCCTTGGAGAAGTGTTTAACTCTAGACCTGGGACAGGGAAAATAAGGGGAGCCTAGAACATCTCAGGGGCATGCCAAAATAACTGGGCCAACCTGGAGAGACTTCCAAGGTCAAAGCTAGAATAATTTGAGCAAGGAAACGATAATATTAGATTATACCCCATAGAACAAAATAAATATCCATTGAAAAATACCTAACCTCAGTGTAAACATGAGAAAACATCAAGCAAACTCAAACTGAGGAATATTCCACAGAATAGCCAGTTCTTTTCAGAAGTGTCAAGGTCATGGAAGACAGAACTATCACAGATTAGAAGAGACAAAGAAAACAGAACTACCAAGTGGATCATAGGATCCTGGATAGTGTCCTGGAATAGAAAAAAGACAGTAATGGAAAAACCTGTGAAATTCAAATAAGGTCTATAGTTTAGTTAATAATACCATACCAATGTTAATGTCCTGGTTTTGGTCATTATAGTATAGTTTTATAAGTTAACATTAGGAGAAGGCTGGATAAAGGGTATACAGGAACTCTCTGTACTATTTGTACAACTATTTTGTAAGTCTAGAATTATTTCAATAGAAAAAGAGAAGATGCTGGGTACTTAAATGTACAAAGATGTGTGTACAAGGACATTAATTGCAGCATTGTTTACAAAAGCAAGAAATTGAAAATAATGCAGTTGTCCATTGGTAAGGGATTAAGTAAATTATGTTATACTCATATAATTAATATAGTTATTAAAAAGAACCACATAGCGTTATGTGTACTGATATGTATGTCATCGTGAAGGGTTGAGAGTGTACAGTTTCATTCAGGCTATGTGGATTTTCATCCCCTCCTCAGTACTTAAAACTGATTCTGTGACCTTGGGCAGATTATTCTCTTCTCTCGGTTCACCAGTTTCCTCATCTGTAGATTGGGAATAATAATACTATGTACATAAGTACATGGACTGGCTATGAAGATTAAATGTGACAATCCTTGTAAAGCTTGTGCTAATAATACTTAGTACATAATATTGATAAAATATTAGGACTTTTATTTTCTAGGAATAAATGGGAAAAAGAAACCAAAATAACATTAAGAATCAAATGATGCCATTTCTGTTAAAAAAAAAATTGTGGGGCACCTGGGTGGCTAGACCAAGAATCGGTAAGCGTCCGACTCTTGATTTCAGCCCAAATCATGGTCTTGAGGTCATGGGATTGAGTCCCGTGTCAGACTCTGCACTCAGCACTGAGTCTGCTTGAGAGTCTTTCTCTCCCTCTGCCCCTCCCTCTGCTCATGCACGCTCTCTCTCTCTCTCTCTAAATAAGTAAATAAAATCTTTAAAGAAAAAATAAAGTCTATTAAAAAACATATGTATGAATCTTAAAGATCAGATACTAATGCATTAATGGTGGTGGTGTTAGGGGAGGTTGGCAAATTAGGGAACTTGCACTTTCTAAGTTAAACTTTAAAAATGTGTTTTCCATAAAGTGTACAATTAGACAAGTGTATACAGCAGCTTTTAAAAGAAGCCTGCTATTAATAATTATTAAATAAAAATTATTAAATAGAAATAATTATTAATAGAAATGGAAACTATCTCTAAGGCTGAAGGAATTGGTTAGTCATTCTAGATGAGTCTTCAAGATCATATGACTTGTATTCTCTTATAGTGGAAAGTAGAAGAGGTTTGACTCTGTTCTTGGCTAGTCAGTATCTGATACCCTGCAACAAGGTTCTTGACTTGGAAAATGAAGAACTTAATGGCTCTAGCTGATTATTCTAGGCTGTGGAAGGTTATTGTGAGGATGAATGTGACCACCTTTTTGTCTTCATGGAATCTAACCCAAAAGGCCTAGATTGTAGAATTTAGCCAGAAATAAGTAGTTCTGGTAATTTTTATTAGAATGATTAAACTCTGGAGGAGAGCACCAAAATGATATAATCTCTAGGCTTATAGTTAAAAATAGGATAGGTATGAATTGCTTTTTGATCCTTAGATAGTGGTAGCCCACCTGAGTTACAGTGTAAGCCAGAATTCACTGATACGATAACAAAAGCCATTTATATTTGTATACAGCATCGATAGAATATACATGTATATAACCTGTAAATAACTACACATTTTCACATTTTTGAAGAATATCCTTAATTCATATTTTGGATATGACATCAACTTTTTTGTGGTTAAAAAGGTTTGTGTTTCTTGTTTGTTTTGTTTTTTTTCCTTCATTCTTGCTTCAGTACCTGTGATGTTTTGAAGTTCTTTATAGTGCTAGGGCTCTATGCTTGACCACTCTGATCTGTACAAGTCTATGCAGCAGATTCGGGTACATCTGTCTTTGTAGTTTTAGACTGTACTGGATTTCTAAAAGGATCACAGGTTGGAATTAGGATGAAATCTTAAAAATAAGTATATTCCAGGGATATGGGAAGACTATTTCTAGAAATTAGAATAAAAGGTAAAATGCTCTTCTGTTCTTTTGCATTTGTAATTCCTTTTTAATATCTTCCCTATAATAGGTCTCTCAAATTTGAATCACTAAAGCTTTCCAAGGGAAAAAAGTGAAAATATTGAAAGCATATTTTCCTCATTTGACTCTTGGTAATGTTTTTACACTCTTTCCTCCTGGTTTGTTAAACGTTTTTGTTCAAATATACAATATTGGTTGACCGGCTATTTTAAAAATCTTTTAGATTTCATTTACTTTTCACTTTTCCTTCAGGACTCCACCTGCTTTTTTCTTCTGTTTGCAACAGTCACTGTTTCATCCATGGTAACTGGATGGCAGAGAATTTTTCTTTTATGATAAAATTAGATGCAGTGCACTGAAGCCCATATTACTATATTGCAATCTCTGGGGAGCTTAACGTAGATAAGAGAGGGCATCCCCAAATGCAGTGTGCTTGTGGATAAGGTACTGACTGGTAGATCATCTTAGCACAAGATTGGGTTTTACAATATTACATTTTAAAGGTACTGGTATATATAGCTAGCGGACACATATAAATGTAGAGTCCGTACGTGAATAGCACAGCTGGAATGTCAGTAGGGTTTCCCCACGTTTTCCTAAATACTTTAATCTGAGATAAATTCAGCTAGGTGTAGTGGGCACAGCTCATGTGAGCCAGTGCTATGAAGGTGGGATCATGATAGTGACAAGTCTAGGGAAAGAGCAATGGACTTCTGGAGTCACATCATCTTGGGTGTAGTTCTGACCCTGCCACTCACTGGCTTTGTGACATTGGGCAAATGATTGAAGTTTTCTGAAGATCCTTTCTATAACTGTAAAATGGAGATAACATTATATCCCCTTGAACAGTTGTTACAAGAATTAAATTAGATCATGTATATCAAAATGTTTAGCACATCCTCTGGCTCATAACTAGTACCTTTCCATCCTACCTTACTTGTTCTAATCTACTTCTTGCTCAGTGCTTTGTTTTCTAATACTTAAAAGACAGATAGCAGAAAATATTACTTCAGTCAAATTTTAAAAATGAGAAAAAATTTTGAAAAATATATTACGTAAGTCCCTTTCGTATATTTGGATCTGAAAATTCTTATTGTAAGTTTTCTTTCGTTATTTCATTCTTTCATTCATTGTTGACTGTGTGCCAGAACATCTTTCTGGAGGATAAGCTCACACTCAGCAGAATAATTGAAGACACTGGGAGAGCCCTGAAGCAGATGTACTGAACCCTGAGGGAGCTAGAAGGTGTGGGAAGGTTAAGATTGGCTCCACAGAGGAGGCTGAAGCAATGTTTAAGCAAAATTAGGAGGAATAGTAGACCAAGTGGCAGAAATAGAGGGAATGATTTGTTCATTTGGATCTGGGGATGAGTGAGAGAGAGGATTCTGGATGGCTGGTGGTGCCATTTCACTGAGATTAGGAATACCTGGGCAATTTTATTAGAGCTGGAGGTAGTTTTAAAAGGTTATCTAGTCTGATGTCCCTGAAATTTTAGATGAGGAAACTGAGGAACTATTAAAGGTGGGCTCAAAGTGGAATTGAGATTTATTCAGGGTCCCTCAGACACTTTCCCTGCTTTATTAGGAGTGCAGTAATTTGATTGCTGAAAGAGTCCCTTAAGAATGGGATAGACATTGGGGAGGGTATGTGCTATGGTGAGCGCTGTGAAGTGTGCAAGACTGTTGAATCACAGACCTGTACCTCTGAAACAAATAATACATTATATGTTCCAAAAAAAAAAGTAGAAGATAGCAGGAGGGGAAGAATGAAGGGGGGGAAATCGTAGGGGGAGACGAACCATGAGAGACGATGGACTCTGAGAAACAAACTGAGGGTTCTAGAGGGGAGGGGGTGGGGGGATGGGTTAGCCTGGTGGTGGGTATTAAGGAGGGCACGTACTGCATGGAGCACTGGGTGTTATACGCGAACAATGAATCATGGATCACTACATCAAAAACTACTGATGTACTGTATGGTGACTAACATAACATAATAAAAAAAAAAGAATGGGACTAAAGGTATGATGTGTTTTACTTGAGAATTTTACACATGAAACACCAAGGCATTCCTGTCTTTGTAGCAAGAGAAGGTCACTGCAAGCTGTCAGAACTGAGGAGGAGGAGTGAAGTGGGGAGAAAAAAAGGGTAGAGCTGAGGTCAGATTCTGAGGAGTGAGTAGGTTGCCAACAGTAAAAGCAGTGTGGGAGTGATCCAGGGTGAGTTAACACAGCAGGAGCTGTCTGCCTGGAGCCTGGGTCAGTGTCCGGTTCATCAGGCCAGTTGGAGATCAGAGCTGGGGACAGAGGACCAGGAGGCAAGGCCATGTTATGTGAGTATGGAGTTGGTGCCGAGAAATAACATGGGAGCCACTGTGGAGGTGGCCTGAGGACCTCTCCTACAGGCCGGCCTGCCACCATTGCTCTGCAGTGTTTGGCTGACATCTAACATCTGGCAGTTTTGTTTCTCTGAGCGTTTTCATGAAAAAGAAAGTTACCAAGCAGTCTCTTAGCCCAGATTTGATGTTACATTATTTGTGGTATCTTGAAAATTCTTTTGGAAAGAACCTATGTTCTAAAAATAGCTAATAGTGTCTGCCTTCGGCTCAGGTCCTGGGATCAAGCGCTGCTTCTCCTTCTCCCTCTGCCACTCCTCCTGCTCGTGCTCGCTTGCTCGCTCTCTGTCAAGTAAATAAATCTTAAAAATAAATAAAAATAGCTAATAGTGTTAATTTCATCTAGTCTTATATAATTAAAAATACTTGGTTTTAATTTTTTTGCTACTAAAAAATAGGATAAGTTAGAAATCTGTGACTATGTTTATTAATAAGTAAAAAGTAGATGGTATTTATAAAATGGACCTCTTTTCTATAACTATTAGACACATGATAAATAGAAGTTTAAAAAATAAATTTTGGAGTACATAATCCTGTTCTTCATTTCCAACCCTATAATAAAACACAGATGTTTTAGGAAATTTTATGGTTCACCATAGAGTTCAAACAAATCTATTTATATTTGATGTTTTCCAGGTTTGCCCAGCCCTCGGTTTCTTTAAATACTGATGGTATTTCAACAGTGAGCCTACAACTAATAATTAAGCATAGGAACACCCATTTTTTCCCTTACATATCCCAGTCTTCTTTCTTGCACAAAGATTTGTTTATTGCCTAAAGTCTATTTCTGCTGGGAGAATCATATGTTTCCCTGTTACCGATTATAGCTGAGCATAGTTTTCAATCTAAATGAGTTTTTCAATTGCTTAGTATTTTCTTTCTTAAAGATATGTGTCGCTAAATTCTCATCCACTTGAATTTTTCCTGCTTTTCCATATGTGCCTTCCAAAATGATTTTTTAATGTTGAATTTATTTATTAACTGAATCACTAAGTAAAAGTCAGTCTTTTGTCCGAGTTGTTCTGGCAGGTGCCAGAGGTTCTTAAAAGGAAAAGAAAATCATTCTTATGGTTGTTTTTGTCTTATAAACATATTAAGACAATTTTAGGGAAAAAATGACTAGAATTTCTTACAGAACACTTTTTATTTATTTTTTTTTTTTTTGAGAGAAGAGGTAGTTAGAAAGCTTACCTTTGTTTTTTAGCAATCCAAGAAGACCATTTCTGGAACATGATCAGTTCATTAAAGGTATAATCAACCCTTCTACCTGTGTGATGTTTATATCCCTTTCGTTCAGCCATTGTTCTGGTAACTAGTATGAGTCTTCATTTTGGTGCTGAGTAAGGTACCAGTTTGGCATTCAGACCTACTCATGTTATGGTTTAACCTATGATGGAATTGAGATACCCAATAATGAGTAGAATTTTCAAAATTTAATGTGCAATGTGTATGGTAGACCCCCTTTATAGGATGATTACTGTGTGGATTCAGATGTACCACCTGGTGGATTGTGTCCCCAGAAAAAAGCAGCTACATGTAGTAAAACATATTGGTTCTGACAATGTGGATGTTATTTAGTCATAGATCATGAGGGTTAGAAAGTCACTCGTGATATGATTCTGATGAACCCTCTCTCTTAACAAATGAGAAAATGGGTTTCAGGGAGATAGTGACTTATTCAAAGTCCTAGTCAATATGGTGAGGCAAAAACAGAATAGAGAGGAGTAAAGCTAATTCTGTTCCCCACTGCCATGGTTTTCCTACCTGCCAGGATGCCTCTAATTTTGAAATGACATGCAAAACTGATTACTGTCAAGTCATGATAATAGTCTGTGATGCAGATGCTAGGGTCTGGAATTAACAGTCTTCTGTTTTTTTGCCAGTGACCCATGTCAGGGATTCAGATTTCCTGATTCCCACTGCTTTGTCCTTCTCCCAATCTCACACTGAAGGACTTTTTTTTTTTAACAACTTCTTTTTTTTTTTTTTTTAAGATTTTATTTATTTGAGAGAGAGCGAATGAGAGACAGAGCATGAGAGGGAGAAGCAGACTCCCTGCTGAGCAGAGAGCCCGATGTGGGGCTCGATCCCGGGACTCCAGGATCATGACCTGAGCTGAAGGCAGTCGCTTAACCAACTGAGCCACCCAGGCGCCCCTGAAGGACTTTTAAGATCAAGCAAAGACAGAACAACAGAATAGCACAACAGAATCCCTGAGTTCAAATGATAGTTCTACCATTTTCTAGCAGTAAGCCCTAATTTTCTCATTTGTGAACTAATGCACTGTTTCTCAGCTGTGGCTATGTTAGCATCATCTGAGAGAATTATAAAGACAATCCAAAGCAAATCAAAATAGGCTTTACCCTGAGAAAGCTCTGATTTTAAGTGATCCTGGATGGGGTTAGTATTGTTTTTAAAGCTCTTCAGGTGATTCTAATGGACAACTAAGCCATCAGACCTGATAACTTTGAAGTTCCTTTCAAGTTCTAATATTCTGCGATTCTTAGATTTTTTTAAATGTCATCTAGTCCAACTCCTCATTCAGCATAATCATCCCTTAGTATTTGAAAAGTGGCATCTTATTTTTATGTCAAAATGTTGAAAGATGCCTAATTACCATCAGAAATCTTAGATTCTTAAAAAGTTCTTTTCTGATAAGCAGCCAGATTTGCCTGTGGAGAAACAGATAACTCTAATTATTTATTTATTTGATGACTTTTCTAATATTTGAAGATTACTTTTATGATTCTGCAAAGTTACCTCTTAAAGCAGAATACTCCCAACTTTCCATCTCTGTTGATGTGACAATATGTCCATATCCTAATATCCTGCTTATCTTGCTCTGGGGATAACCTGGGCAGCTATCATCTCTGTGATGTGTGTTCCCTAGAAGTGAACACAATCCCTTGATGATCACAGGAGGGAGCCCTAGGGGGTTTTGGTGATTGTCATCCTCTGAAACTCTTTTTGAGCATAGGGTTAATGAAAGTCCCTAGTTTCAGTAAATAATTGTTTACTGACCCTCACGGGTTTACAGATATATTCACTAATAAATACCATAGATAATATAATCCCCAGCATTTTTGAATTCTTACGTACCAGGCATGGTTCTAGTGTTTTAAGTATATTAATACATTTGATTCTTGGAATAACCCTATCAGGTAGATATCATTATCATCTTCATTTTATAAATAAAAAGAAGAAACTATCCAAGAGCATGACAGGTAGGTATCTTGCCTCTGATTTCACAATGGGTGGCAGAGCTGGAATATGAACAATATAAGGCATTTTACTGCAGAACCTGTAATCCTTTAGCTTTTCAGTAGAGGTCTCCTCATCTGTAATGTAAGAATCTTAATTTCTAAGTCCCTTGACACCTCCAAGTTCTTCTGATTCTATGTAAATTAACAATAGTATATTGATACTAATCAGTTTAACTTAGTATATTCAAAGAAAACAATCTTCAGCTCCTTAGGCCTATTTCTAAAGCCAAGAATTTTTCATTTATTTTGTTATAAATCACAGATACACTGCCTGACTTTGCACAAGAAATTAATCTTTTTATTTTATAGTAATACAGACATGCATACATGCATAAACATGTAAAATAAAGGAATTTAAATTCTGTTCATTCATCCCTCATCTAAAAGTCTAGAGAGAGGCTGGCCTGAATCTTGTTATATTTCATAGAATTCTAGAATTCTAGAGTTTCAAGCATTGTGACTCATGATATGAATTACCCTTAGTTTGTAATTGTGGAAGTTGGAAATTAAAGAATTTATATGGAGGGCATAAGGCTTATGCTTATACCTAAATAGGTAAACTAAATTTTAGGAGATATGCTCAAATTTGTTATAATTACATGCTGTTTTAAGAAACTTCAAGCACTGGGGCACCTGGGTGGCTCAGTCGGTTAAGTGTCTGCCTTCGGCTCAGGTCATGGTCTCAGGGTCCTGGAATTGAGCCCCGCATCGGGCTCCCTGCTGGGCGGGAAGCCTGCTTCTCCCTCTCCCACTCCCCCTGCTTGTGTCCCCTCTCTCGCTGTGTCTCTCTCTGTCAAATAAGTAAAATCTTTAAAAAAAAAAACAAAAAAAACTTCAAGCACTTCAGAAGCTACTTTCCATAAAAACAATTTATATGCTAATTATGTTATTTTTATTTATTCTTTAAAGTAGATTTTTAATGAATTCTGCTAGACAGTCTTTTTTCAATTTGCCAAATAAATTTTCTAAAAGATAATTTTATTATTCAAATGAGTGTTTCTTCAATTGACTCAAACAGAAAGTTTCTGACTATATCATTGAAAAATCATTGAAAGAACCCTTGTTGATATCCAATAATCCTTTGTGTTCTCACAGTTTCACCGGCCTGAGAAATTTGTATTGATTCTAAGTTTTTATGAATACTGTTTCTTAGTCCTTGTCTGATTCATTCTAAAAAGCTCAGTCTTTCTGTGTAAGGCTTATACTCAAGGTTGCCAGTAAAAACCATGCTCCTGGGGAATAGAAACATTTCAGAGAAAAATTGACCTTGTAGAACTTACTCTCATCTGATTACTTTAGCAGATATGTTTGTATGGCTGGTAACAGAATATAAAGTATAAAAGCTGCAAATAAAGCATTTCTTTTCAGTGTGACTCTTAACCTTCGGAGTAGTGTGTCTACTTGTGCTCATTTGCAGTCATGTCTCAGCTCAGTAGATTTTTCTGAACTCGTATTGTGAGCATCTCAGCCATCAGTTGGATTGTTTATGCTAAGGCCTTGGTGGTCTTGTGAATATGTGGCAGTATTACACTCTAAATTATTGGCTTTAGGAGTTTATGGAAACACAGTCTTTGATGTGAAGATCCGACTTTCCCTTTAACAGCAGAATTTTAAGTTTTCATCTCCGATGAGGACTGTTGCTTTTGTAGTACAGAAAAGCTTTGTAATGACGCTGCTGTTCTTTGGAAGCTTTTGATTTCAGCTTTAGAAAGAATGATTTAACACCTTATAAAACATCAGAATGAGAAACTGTGATCTTCCTTTCTTTTTGTTGACTTTGATATTTATAGTCATGGGCTCATAGACTTAAATGGGGATGAGATGGGGCTTGAAGATACTCTCGCCCAGTCACTTCATATATAGGTGACTCTACCTGGCACCGTGCATTTGCTTCTTCTATGTCTCCCCATGACATGAAGAGCTCCATGAGGGCAAAGAGTTGATTGGCCTTATTCACTGTTGTGTCCCCAGTGCCCTAGTAGGTGAAGAACCTAAGACTTAGGGAGAGAAAAAAGACTTACCCAAGATTGTCCAGCCCAGTAAGTTGCAATATATGACCTAGACGCTTCATCTTCTGACTACAAACTTTGTGCCTTTTTATGATTAAAAAAATAGACTATACTTGGGCGTCATAATTATTTGGGGACCTTAATCTATATAAAAAGGCAGAATCATACATAGTTTACATTTATTAAATACTGTTTTTCAGGTGTATAGACTACCTACTTCATTGAACCCCTAGAGGAAAACTCATTGATTGAGTGTATTTTTATCCATATTTTTATAGGTGAAGAAACTTGGACTTTAAAAGATTAATTTACCAGGGGTTCTATACAGAGCCAGAGAGCCAGGATTCAAATCTTTTTTCTTCCTCCCAAGTTTAGTGATCTTTCTACTTTTGCCTTTTATGTGGGGGCCAATGTTTGTCGGACTAAAGAATTATAGAGGCCCAAAGTAACAGTAACTGAAATTATTTAGCCTTCTATGTCGCAGACCTTAATACCTGTAAAATTTGCTAGGTGAGTGCTAGTTTAGCCTAGAGGTCTCTGTTTAAAAGATAGCAAAAGAAGCATCACTTCCCAGTTTCTTTCATCTGTGGTAATCATTGTTGGCCTCCTGTGTGGTCTGACATGAAGGGCTTTTCTGCTCCCTTATCTTTTTCTCATTTCCCTATAATTACACTTGGATTTCCTCATTTTGGTCTTATATGATTTGCAGGCTTCAGAGCTTTTCTGCTAAATTACAGATACCCCTGAGATGGTGTGGTATTGGATTAGTTGAAGACTAACATCTATAGCTAGCAGAAAAAAATTAACCTCTGTTGTTTTTATTATGGAAAATGGAGAGGAACAGTGACAAACTGGGAAATGAGTGGAAGCCACTGTGACAGAGCATATTTGTCCACATTCTTTGCAAATTTTAAACCTCTTATTCAGTGGAATTTTGTTGAGGCTCAATTGGACTAGTTTCTTGGGACTCAGGATTATCTCATTACATCTCCACTTTGGTATATAAACCCATCTGCCAACCACTTTTTGGGAAAAGTCATGCATGAGTAATACCACTGTTTCCTATACACGGAGATTGGAGATGTCAAGAGGGGTTGGTGTTCTGCAGCACTGCACGTTGGTGCAGGAAAGAGGCAGCTGCCTGTCCACAAGAGCTGCTATGTTACTACCTCCATTTATCACTTTTATTTTTCTACTGTGGATATTCCAGTATTTACTTCTTCTAAGAAAGATGTTAGAAACATGATCTTTTAAAATCATGACCCTAAGAAGTAGAACTTTTTTGAAAAGAACTTCCCATCTTTTCCCCTAACAATTTACGTATTCTTTACCTGGTACTAAATCCTTGTATATTTTGTTTACAACATACATTTAGCTAAAGGTACTAAGAGACGCAGGGACGGTTCTATAGACTCATTCTTTTGTTCTCTATTTCTATATTTTAAAAGAATTCTAATTAGATGTTATCATCAAGGTTGCTCTCTGAAGATATAGTCTGCACTGCATCTTCCATTTTGTTCTTTTCTATTCTTCATTGGGTGAAGAGTCAACGGTAGGAAATAGGGTATATTGGCAAGAAAAGGCACTTAATTTTGGCCATTTTTAATCTTTTCTCTTGATTTCTTTTATGTTACAGTGGCTTCTAGTAGTGGGGCTTAATGACAGATTGCTTGCAAAGATGTTCACCTGTAGTTCTTCCCATCCCTATTTGCACATGCTGTTCACCCATCAAGAAGGTAGCATCTTTCCCCTCCCCTTGAAGTCTGGGCTGGCCTAGTGGGACAGAATGTGGCAGAAGCAGTGCTGTGAGAATTACAAACCTTAGAAGGGGGCAGTTTCTGAGCCACTGTGTAAGGAAGGAAGCCCAAGCTATCCTGCTGGAGAGGGGAAGCATTTGTAGTAGGAACTCCAAAGCTCTGCATCCTGCAACCAGCACCACTTCCAGACATGGGAGTGAGGTACCTGGATCCTCCAGCCCCAGTTAAGCCCGGCTAACACCATGTGGGGCAGAGATAGGCAGTCTCCTCAGAGCTCTGCCCCAAACTGCACATCCACAGAATCATGAGCAAATAAAACAGTAGATGTTATATGCCACTGGCTTTTGTGGGGTAGCGTGTTGCAAAGCAATAGGTAATCAAGACAGGATTTTTATTTCTTCCAAATCTTTCTTCTTTTCGCATAGCTGTTTATTAATTGTCTAAGTATATCCATGAACTTGTATTCCTGAGGGGGTCTGCTACCTGATCAGTATTTTTTGTTGTGGTAAAAATTTGTTAACATTCTTTAACAGCGGTTTCTCATTTTGTTCTTTACCAGCTTTATATTTGTCTTCACTTACAGCAGATTCTATGTCTCCTGAAATGCCCCTGAGAGGTCATTTCTCTGGAGCACACAGAGAGACCAGTTTCTCATAGTGTGTAGAAGACAAAAAAATTACTCCTGTCTTGCAAAAGAAAAATAATGAAACAAAGAAAAGATAACCTATTTTCTCTAAAGAGTATTTCCTTGCTACTACATTAGACCATACTCACCTCTCAGACTTCACGAGTAGCTGAACATTGTGCTCATTGGTGGACAAAGAACATGCAATGTACATTCCTATTGAAACTGTAAGTATTCCCAGGAAAAGTTAGAAAGTAATTATTTCGTTTTACTGTAAATTTTCTGGAAGGATCTGAAACCATTTTTAAGAGTATGAGTTTTAATTTCCTCCTGAGAAGAATGAATGCTTATACTGAGATCCTTGTATCAGCTTCTATAAGCAATTTCCTTTGAAAACTCAAGGTAGTATTTTTCTCATTTTGTTGTCAGTTTTTTATACTTTAATTAAAGATTTATCATTTTTTCTGTTGTCTCTCTGTCTAGCAATTTCTTTCTTCAAACTCTCCGAAATAGATGACTAAAAAGAATTACTGGAATTATGTTTGATCAGGCAATAAAGTTTAAGTATCAAATGGATAGAAGAGGCTGGGTTTAGAGGATCTGAGTTGTCTTTCTTAATAGAGAGAATCGTATCAGGCCCACCTTAATGATTTATTTACCGTTTCACTTACTTCCAGTCATTATTTATGGGATAACACGATTCCATGAGTTCAGTAGTCAGTAGTTAGAATAAATGTTTTGCTGTTTGATGAAGAGGGTTCTTTGGGGTGGTGGGGGAGGAGACAATTTTCTAGAAAAGGCTGAAGGGAATGGTTTTTAGGACCAAATTCTCTCTCCTTCATTTTATTTAAAAATATTTTCCAGGCGCCTGGATGGTGCAGTCAGTTAAGCGTCTGCCTTCGGCTCAGGTCATGATCTCAGGGTCCTGGGATCAAGTCCCACATTGGGCTCCCTGCTCTGCAGGGAGCCTGCTTCTCCCTCTCCTCCCCACTTGTGCTCTCTCTCGCTATCTCTGTCTCTCGCTCTCAAATAAATAAACAAAATATAAATATATATATATATATATATTTTCCACCTTACCTAGGTACATGTGAATTTCTGCTTGGTTACCATCTCTCCAACCCTAAAATGCTATTACATACTCTTAACAACCTGTAAGGCAGTGGTTCCCGCTGGACATTTGGCAGTGTGTGGAGACATTTTCGGTTTTTACAACTTGAGGTGGGTAGGTGCTAATCATATTTAATGCATGGAGGCCAAAGATGCCGCTGAACATTTTGCATTGTGTAGTATCTGGCACACAGGAGGTGTTAATTAAATGAGTATTAAATGGGTGAATGAGAGGTCAGTGAATGGTGAATGAGAGGTCAGTGAATGTAGCAGTGGATACAGTGTGTCTTCCTTCTCTTTCCTCAAAGATACTAAAAGTAGGCTTTGTTAAAGATCAGATTGCTAGTTCAGGTAGAACCCAGGGTCTTCTTGTTAATATGCATAGATAAAAGGTTTTTGCATTTCCTACACACAACAGAGATGAAAGCTAAATAATTTTTTTAGTTATAATGAGTGTGTGTGTGCACGCACGTATGTATGTTTATATTAGAGATACTTGCCACTTATCAACTAGAGATTAACAGATTAAGGTATTAACAGATGAGAATTAATGGCAAGGTTGATCACACCATGGTACTTTCATCCTTAAAATGTCAGGTCCTCATTTTGTTGTCCTAGGGTTGTGGAATGCATGTGATTTTTTTAGAGCTGTTCCAAAGTAACATTCCCCGTTAAGAACATCTCAAAAGAAGTGGTATATTGGGAATAACACAGTGTATTATTTGTAATTAGTAAAAAGCAATACTTTAGTGTATTTCTTACTTTTGAAAGTCAAGAACTAGTATGCCAAATTATGCACCTATTTTAGAAAAGGGGCAGCTTTTTTGTTTTATGATGCTTTCTTTTCTAGTCTCTGTGGAATTGTGCCTTCGCTATTTTAATGAAAGAGGAAATAAATGAATGTCCTAAATAATAAGAGTTTTTACTGGGTAGAAACATTGTTTAATGCACTGGGGCAATATTATTTAAAAAATTTGAATTAGTAACCTCCTCAGAAGGAAGAAGGTTTAGCAGGGGATTTATTTCCCTCTCCTGTGTAGTAGGCTAGAAACAGGGATATTAGGGATTTTCCCCAAGAATAGCATTTATATTTTTTCATAGTGTCCTCATTTCATTCATGGCCCAGAGCGAGTGCTAGCTGTTTTGAGGAAGAGCAGTGTTTAAAGATAATGTATGAGACAGGTGCTGGGTAGTTCTTAATACACAGTTCTAAAAATTGTCCATTTAAAATCCATACCTTTTCTAATTCATACTTAGAAAACTGCATCTTTTTTGTCTTGGGAGCTGTGGATTCTGTTTATCCCTTTTATCTTTGTTGCACACTTCTTTAATGTAATGGCATGTTCTCAGGAATACTATATGAGTCTAGATTTAGTCCTCTGTCTTGAGATAATTTCAGGTGACAGTCACAAACAAGATACCACATTTGGACAGAACTCAGTATTGAATATGGACTAATGTTAGGAACTGGTGGTGGATTAAAGGGAGCTAGTAAATTCGAAGCAAGAAATTAAACGGAAAGCAGAACCAGTTTAAACTGTTTCGTTAGCTCATTGCTTAAACTTTTACACATTGCCTGGTAATTATGGGAGTCTATAGGATTACAGATTCTGAGAGGAGTCCAGTTCAGAAATCTCTGCTGACTAGCAGAGGAAGTTCAGAGTCCCAAAGGGGGAAAAAAATTAGAGGTTCATGTAGTTGATGAAATCTGCATTTGCATTTAAAATTGCTTGTTAGTTCAATTACTACATTTTAAAATTACTCTTTTTTGTTTGTTTGTTTGGATGGGAAAGGAGCCAGAAGAATAAAAATTTTCAATCAATGTTTTCAACACTGCATCTTTTTGAACAGACATTTCAGGATACAGAGAAAATGTAAGACCACAAGGATTTTATTCTGTGTTTTTCCTACAAGGAATTTATTCTCTAAACTGAGAGAACTGACACGTAAGGCCTCTCCCTTTCTTTTGCCCCTTCTCAGCTTCCCTCTCATAATCATTTTGATAGCCCATACTTTTTTTTCCCCTTTGAATGGGAGGGGACAACTGAAGATGATTTCCAGGCCCTTCAAACTCTGATCCTTCCCAATCCTGAAGCTTGAGCTCTTTTCCTGTCCTCTTTGTGCTCTGAACTCTCAACCTATTGAACTTCTTTCAGTACCTGAACACTTTCTACTCTGTCTTGCTTCTAGGTCTTTATTCATGCTATTCCCTCTGCCTCAAACATACCTCCCCACTTTTTCTCTGGCTAACTCTTACTCATCCTTCAGGTCTTCCTTTGCATGTCCCTCTAAGAAGCCTTCCCTGTTGTTGACTTCCAAGTTAAATATCCTTCCTCTTTCATCCATAGCACCTTGTTTCTAATTGACTTTAATGTTTACAGGAGACTATAAGTTTGGAGAAGACAAAGACCATGTCTGTTGTGTTCATTGGTGTATCACCAGTGCCTGACCCAGAGCTTGAGGCACAGCAGGCTCTCAGCTATTCACTGAATACTTGGAATGAGTATTTAAGTGCTAAGTTGTATGAAGAGAAAAAACACTGAAGATGGAAGTTATTGTAAAAGTGAGGATTTGACCTGAATTGTAAGCTCCTTCATCGAAGGGAGAGTTCGGCACATTCTTTCTCCTACTTCCCTTTCTCGCTTTCTTCTGTTTTTCTCTTATTCTTACAACAACTCATTCATTCATCCAGCAGATATTTTTTGAGGTCCTAATATGTTTTCAGCATTATTATAGGTGCTGAAGATATAAAAGTGAAAAAGTCTTGCTTTGGTGGCATTATATTCTGATGGACTAAATGGATAAAAATGAGTTAAATCTGAGTATAGAAATTAGCAAGCTGGTAGGGCAACGAGGAGGGCCAGTTTGATGAATAAGGTATGTTGCAAGTTGGACTTTGAATGGCTCCCCTTAAGAGCATAATTTTACTTTGGAAAGTAGGTGGGTAATGGAGAAGTATATATAGCTTTTGAGTAAAGGAGACTTTTAGTCTGTAATTAGTATGCAGCAACTGAAAGTAAAAAGGCCAACTTAGACAAGATTGCCAAAATAGGGGTAAAGATACCCAACTTGGAATAGGGTAGTGGCAGAGAGGTAAAGATTTTTAGAAGAGACATTGTGTGTGTGTGTGTGTCTGTGTGTGTGTGTGT
This sequence comes from Neomonachus schauinslandi, assembly GCF_002201575.2. Lineage (NCBI taxonomy): Eukaryota > Metazoa > Chordata > Mammalia > Carnivora > Phocidae > Neomonachus > Neomonachus schauinslandi. Next base: position 40,945,156 of record NC_058404.1, read on the forward strand.
CTGGGGGTAGTGTTTGGACTTCTTTTTAATTCAGCAATTTAGTTTCTGAAGAAAATGTCCTAGATGATAGACTGCCTGGATAGAGGAGATAAAGGAGAGAGATAAATTAAGACTATACATTTAGAGCCCAGAAGAGCAATAGGAACCCTGAGAAACACAGGGGCAGTAGTTTTGGATGGAATTAAGATATTTTGCATAAGTTGAATCAGATTTCATCAGACTTAGGTTTATGCAGTTGATGCTTATTAAGCTCCCACTCTGTATCATTCTCTGGAGGTCAAACAGCTACACGAGAAACAGCTACAGGAGACCAAGACCGATGAGGCCTGTGCTGCTATAAAGTTACATTTTAATGGATACCCAGATGAGGGGATGGAATTGTAGATCAGGGTTTGGCAATCTGCTGTAACAAATATGAGTTGAAGTCATGGGATATCTAGGTAGCCGATAATCTTGTAGTTTATTTAAATTTTTATATGTAGGGTTTGATATAATGGTGTTATAATTGTAATCAGTTATGGCAATTGGAATGAAAATAAAGAAAAAAGATAAGGGAAAATCAGGGAATTACTGTGAATCTTTTAACCAGCTATACTCCTTTTCCATATGTGGAAGAAATATGGAAATACAGACATTTCTTTGTCTTTAAATTCTGAGCTGTCATTTTATTAAAGTTCAGTAACTTAATGTTTCTCTCTGCTTATTACTTGGCAGGATCTCACTAGCTCATCGGTGTCAATTTAGGCTTGTCTCCAACAAATGCATGAAAGAAATAGAGGCCAGTAATTCATATGATCTTTAAATAGATTAGGACATGAGTGCCTTTCTGGGTTTAGGGAAGTGGAGTAAGGAGAGACCCACAGTCCTAGCTTCTGTAGTCTTTGTCTTCTTTCAGTAATGGCCCTGAACTGGGAGGTTAGTGTCTTGGCTCAGAGATAAGGATGGTTTGGCATTGATTCTTCTGTTGCTATCTCAGGCTGTTTTTTTCGTCCCCAAGAACAGCACTCTCAGTGGGTGTGGAAGTGGGTGGGACGTGAAGCAATGGCTCGTTGCATTGCCTGGCTACCGCTTGGCATTTCTTCCCTTTTTCTTTCTCTCTGCGTCATCGCCACTAGTGCCACTAATTTTACTTACCCCACCACCCTTATTCTTGGGAGTGGCCCCGTGTCTCAGCAGTATATTCTCTTTGGAGGTGTGGCAATGTTCTCAAGAAAGAATCTAGGAGACGTTACCCATCACATCTTCCAAGGTTAATGCTAGAGGAATTCATGAAGGACATAGAGTGGGAGAGCGAGAAAGTCCCTCTCCCTTGATCTTCTACTTTTCTCTGGGACATACCCTAAATGAACATATACAAGATGCCTCGGTTGCAAAAGGGAAGGATTTAACATGGGACATAAGGTAGAAGGGTTGTAAAAAAGAGTGCCAACCCCATTCCTTCCAGTGATTCCAGAAATCAAAAGCAAGCCTCCTTGAAGGAAGTATTTTTACCCCCTTAGGACAAAGTGTGATTGAGAGACCTGGTTTTCATCTTTTTTTTTTTTTTTTTTTTTCCAGATCCCAACCAAATAAGTCTATAATATTAGTTTCTTCCAAGCTCAGATCCTACTTACATCTCCTCCTTTATCTATTTCTGTCCCTATCTGTTCGTAGCCTCTCCTCAAAGCTAGCTATTTTCTAAGTTTCCTAAAGAAGAAAGAATTCTTAGGGCTTGTATTGAGATAGACCTTAAAGGATGAATAGGTTTGGGGTGGGGTGAAGGTGGGGTGGAGACTTATTACGGACATGGGTTACAGAAGAAATAACATGATTGGGAGCCAATAAATCGAACATGTTTTCTACATTGAAAGCCTAATGAAAGGTTATTTGGCAGAAAAGAACTAAGAAATTAGGATTTGCTCAGTGATCTACATGGGAAAATACAGTTCACTTTATCTAAGTCTTAAAATCTTTCTAGGTAAGTTTTTTTTTTCCCCCCTGATTGATAACTTTGCCCCAAGCTCACCTGCCCACTTCAGATCATCCAGTATTCCTGTCTCGTGGTTAGGATTGTTCTTTGTTCATTGTCCTTTTACTTCCCCCATATCCAGGAATAAATAATTTATCCCCACACTCCTTGTTCTAATCTTGCCTTCATTTATTCCTTCCTCTATTTATTTATATGTTCATGTGTTCTAGAATCATTTGTTAAGCAGTATTTACCTTTCTCACATTAACCATTACACGTTCACATTAAATTTTATACCCACAGTAGAAAGAATTATAAAGAGGTGTCTAGCTGTAATAGTACTGCTATTTGCTTCGGCTACTCAGTATGTTGTTGCCTCATTTTTCTTCTGGTCATAGACCCTTGATAATAGGCATAGGCATGCCTGATGCCAAGATCTCCACTCTGCGTAATGCTTCCGCTCTCACCTATGACCCAAGCCCTAGGCTTATATTTTTGTCTTCTTTTTAGTATATCCATTCTTTAATGTCTGTTAATGTTTACTTTCAAAAGAATAATTTTCTATGTAACTTTCCTTATACATGTAGGCTTACAGTCCTTTACTTAATATGGCTGTGATAGCAAATCACTGTTTTCTGATATGTATAGATACAGAAGTTGCCTCTGACATTAATTTCTGCTTCAGGGAACATGAGATTTAAAATCAATAAATGGTTTTTGCAGTGACAGTGTGTGGGAGAATCAACTCTTCTCTAAAAATTAAGTCGGAAAAAAAACATGTCCTTAAAATATATTATTTTTATGTACTTGGCTTTCATAGGATTGTTTATTTATAAAGGGCCGCTGTGCTTTTCTATGTTTATACCTACAAACTTCATTATTTCATAAACAATGCAGTGCGACTGACGCACTCTTTGAACTATTACTGTATATGCAGCCCTGGGAGAAATGGTGATGGAGGTTCAGAAGGAATAGGTTTCTGTTCCTTTCCTTGAGAACTCTGTGTGTATGTGTATATGCGTGTCTAGATGTGTTTGTGTGTGCTTTTTATATTTGAGAATTAACAAAATAGAAAGGGAACTCTGTCATGTCTTTTTGTATTTATTTCAGGATGTTGTTTGGTGTTGGGCATTTAATAGATCTTCGGTAGAGAAATGCTTATGTGACTAATTTCAGTTACGTTAAAATAGTTGACGGAAGGATCCTTTTAATGACTTGCTGTAAAATGAAAAAAATGACTGGATGATGAAATCCAAAAATGAAAGAAAAATTACATCCATATTGGCACAAAGGCATTTGAGGAATTTGCATACCTAAGTGTTACTTATGGCATTTTGCTTTCTTGAAGATGAATAACAACCATAATATTGATGATTATGTCTAGTCTCTTCAAAGGAGCTGGATCACTGGTGTGATTTATAGCCGTATACCTTTCAGTTGCATCTGAGTTCATGTACAGCCAAAGGCAGAAATACTGTGTCACTCCTGAGAGGCATGAGTTTGACTATGCTAATTCAGTGTGGCAGGATTTTTTCGCCAAGCTCCTATTTGTCCACTTACATGCTAGTGCTATGGAACATATTTTGAAAGTATAAGTTCTGGTGTATGTCCTTGATCTTACAGTTTAAGTGAGGAAACAAACCGGGGAATGTATATGCAACAACTAGCAAAGGACATGACATTCTGTAGTTGGTAACGAATTATGGGTTTTGCATAAGAGTGCTATAAGAGTTCAGAAAATGAGAACTTGGCAGATATGTGGTACTCCAGGGAAGCTCTATTTGTGTGATGAATTTTGAATGGGCCTAACAGATAGATGGGATTTAGACAGATGGGAAGGGTGCTTATGGTGGGGAGGAAAGGGTATTCTGGGGCTGGAGAAGAGCACAGTATTAGTGTTGGATAGCAGTAAAGATGGCCAAGCTGAGGTCCGACTGCACGGGTCTAGTGGTTACTGAGAGGACGTGACACTAATGGGAGACAGTGGAAGAGCAGCGTGGGGGCTGAAGGAGGTTGATGGACTTTCCTTGCCCCATGCACAGTTGCTGCCACTGCTGTGTGCTCTCTTGAAGTGGGAATGAAGGAGAGAGGATGGAGAGAAAGATTTAATATCTGTCCCTTTCTTAAAAGATTAAGTTTTTTCTTAGTGTAGATCATTTATTACCCAGATGAAGGGAAACCTTTTACAAGGCCATCTAGGTAGAAACCTCAGATTATCACTGTGATTAGTGTTTATACTGTGCTGGAAAGAGAACATAATGAGAACATGTACATTTTTAGATTCTGGTTTAAGTTTTTCCTTGTGTTTGTCAGCTTTATAAAGTAGACCCAGCAAAGGAAGGCTGAGTGTTGCTTCTTTAAAAAAGGGAACAACCTGCTCCTTGTCGAATTAGGGAATCTCTAAGACTTTGTCACATACTTTTTAGTCCCACTGACATATTACTCCCACATCCTTGTGGGTAGTAAAGTTAAAAATTTTTAAATGTTCTTTGATCTTCCACCCACTGATCTAGTAGACATCTAAGTTCAATACTGCAGCTGGGAGAAAGGGGAGTTGAAGTATAATTTATACCATTAAAAAAGCATCAGAGATCACAGTCTCTATGTCTGCACTAGTTTAGAAATTATAACAATAAATTGGCTTCCATTTTAGAATGTGTTGTTAGTCATCACACTTTAAATTACATGGAATTACTATTTGTGACCTACTTAAAATGGTTGTCCTTGTACTGGGAACAATATGTGTATAGCCATTGGTTGACTTGTAGGCCTTTTACAAAGCTGTCTTTTAATTGCAACCATATTTTGAACATCAAGTTAAAGGAACACTGATTGATTCTCAATGGACTGGATTTTATTGGGCGAAAAAGTGCAACGAGCCTTTATTCAGGGAACTACTTAGTAAATAGTTAATAGTAATTAAATGCCTCTCCCCTGCTCTGTATTAAGATAGGACACATTTTCCAGAGTGATCATCTGTTTATGTGGAGTGATTCCTAGGGCAGGAGTCAAGAGACTCAGGCCCTCACATAGCCATGATGGTACACTGTTCTGTGGCCTTGGGCAGGTTACACACAGCTTCTTCACTTTCCTCACGTATAAACTGAAACATTGCATTGTCATCTCACTAAATGTCAGTCTTCTGAATTTTTGATGGTCCTAGCTATACTACAGAACTCTGGAGGAATATAAAAGATCAATCCAGTGTTCTTGGTCTCAGGTGGCTCAAGTACTTGGTCCTGGCTACCTAGGACATGGTTGACTCATCCAGGTAGACATTTGTAGGCATATCTCAAAATGAATCTTACATCAAATAGCACTTTGCCTCCCCCAGCCCTTTGGAGCTTCTCCTAGAAATTTTGTAGATTTTATTAAGAAATAATTGATCCTTAAAAGGAAAGCATTAAGATTATTTGAAAAAAAAAAAAATACCAGAAGTTTCATACATCTTGTTTTGCTAGCCGGAAGTGAGTGCTCTGAGGGGTATGCTACGTGTTGGAGGGCAGTGATATGATCCCCTCGGGTTCTAGGGGTGAGAAGGGCTTTGTTCTCAGAGGGACATAGACAGTGGGCAGTCTTCTTTCACCAAGAAAACTGGTAGAATGTTCATGATTTAATCTCTTTGTTCACATTGGCTGATGAGCCTTACCCCTCAGTATAAATATTTTTATCTTCATGCTTGCTTTTAAAATAAAGGCTCATTTTGGTTTCCCCAAATTCTGAGGAAGAGTGATATAAAATAGGAAAAATTAGAGGCACCTGGGTGGCTCAGTTGGTTAAGCATCTGACTCTTGATTAGGCTCAGATCATGATCGCAGGGTCGTGAGATTGAGTCCCAGGTAGGGCTCCATGCTGGGTGTGGAGCCTGCTTAAGATTCTCTCTGTCCCTCTCCCTCTATCCCCCCTCCACCCACCCCCCACCCCTGCTTGTGTGCACTCTCTCTCCCTCAAAAAGAAAAAAGGTAGGAAAAATTAAAACCTTTAAAATATCACCGCTAATGATAAATCATTATTTTTTAAAGTGACCTTTGAACCTTCTTTGCTTTTCTTGAAGACTTGAGTTGTTGTAATTATGTGTGTATTTAAAGCGTGTTACATGAGTGCATCTGTATCCCTGCTTATGGGTATTGTATGCCATCTGCAGAGCACTGTGGGGGTGGTCAGGCAGGGAGGAGGGTTTCATACTAGACTGGATTTTTCTTTCAGTTTTTCTGGCAGATTTCAATACGAACTTCTTTAAGAATCTTTCATTTTTCTATTCTTTTCTTCTGGCCAGTTTGCATATAATAATTTGTTTCTATCCCATCAAGAGCTTCTCATTCTTGCTGCTTTTTGCCAATCCTAAATAGCTGTAGACATATAATTCCAGGTAGTTTGAGGATATGGGTACAAGGTTTTGTTGGTTTTTTTTTTAAGTTTTGTTTCCTGCGTTGCTTGTGTTTTACTCAACAAAATTGTACTGTCTTTCCAGATTTGTATTAAAGTATGTTGTCAATTCAAAGGGTCTTAAGAGGTTCAGAGTGCAGTTCTGACAAAAAGCGTAATCCAGTAAATATCTGGTGGTTCAGGTAGGTAGGAATGATTGGAATGTGCCTATGTGCTTTATTAATAAAGGGTTATGTTTTTGTATCCAAAGCTAGGGCTTTGAGCTTCTTTGTATTTTCTAGGATGCCCCTCTACGTGCAGAATATCTCTGCAGATTTTCTTTGTACATATCGGTTTTGCCATATCGGGTATGGCAGTTATCCTTGATGGGGTGGGTCAGAATGGGGCTGTCATAATTGCCTGTAGGTTTCTATATTTTACACTTTGGGCACTGTGGACAAAATTTACATATCCTTTTCTGTATTTCAGTGAGAGAAATAACAGTACATCACTGTGAACAGAATAGATATTTCTATTTAAAAAATTTTTTTGTTTGAGTATAGTTGCCACACAGTGTTATATTAGTTTCAGGTGTATAACATAGTGATTTGACAAGTTTATACATTATGCTGTGCTCAGCACAAGTGTAGATACCATCTGTCACCATACAATGCTATTATGATGTCATTGACTATATTCCTTAAGATGTGCCTTTTATTCCCATTACTTATTCATTCCATAACTGGAAGCCTGTATCTCCTACTCCCCTTCACCCATTTTGACCATCCCCCCTACCCTTTCTCCTCTGGCAACTGTGAGTTTGTTCTCTGTATTTATAGGTCTGATTCTGCTTTTTGTTTGTTTATTAATTTGTTTTTTTAGATTCCACATACTAGTGAAATCATATGGTATTTGTCTTTTTCTGACTTTTTTCACTTAACATAATACCCCTCTAGGTCCATCCATGTTGTCACAAATGTCATAAGCTCATCCCTTTTTATAGCTGCATAGTATTCCATTGTGTGTTTTATACATATATAAGTTTATATACTCACAGCTTCCTTATCTGTTCCCCTATCAATGGACACTTAGGTTGCTTCCATCTCTTGGCTAGTGTAACTAACACAGCAATAAACACAGGGGTGCATATATACTTTTGAATTAGTGTTTTCATATTCTTTGGGCATTTACCCAATTTGGTCTTCCACAATGGCTAAACCAGTTTGCATTCCCACCAACAATGCACAAGGGTTCCTTTTTCTCCACATCCTCACCAACACTTGTTTCTTGAGCTTTTGATTTTAACCATTCTGACAGGTGTGAGGTGGTAACTCATTGTAGTTTTGATTTGCATTTCCCTAATGATGAGTGATGTTGAGCATCTTTTCATATGTCTCCTGGCCATCTGTATGTCTTCTTTGGAGAAATTTTTCATGTCTTCTGCCCATTTTTATTTAGATTATTTGGTTTTTTTGGTGTTGAATTGTATACGTTCTTTATATATTTTGGATAATAACCCTTTATCAGATATGTTGTTTGCAAATATCTTCTCCCATTCAGTAGGTTGTCTTTTAGTTTTGTTGATTGTTTCCTTCATTGTACAAAAGCTTTTAATTTTGATGTAGTCCCAATAGTTTATTTTTGGTTTGGTTTCCCTTGCCTTAGGAGACTTATCCTCCTAAGTCAGAGAAACTGACTTATCCTCCATTGTTAGAGAAATTATTGTCTGTGTTCTCTTCTAGGAATTTATGGTTTCAGATCTTTCATCCATTTTGAGTTTATTTTTATGTATGGTGCATGTAAACCACAATTTATTGAAGAGACTGTCTTTTCTCCATTGTATATTCTTGCCTCCTTTGTCATAGATTAATTAACCAGATAAGCATGGCTTTATTTCTGGGTTTTCTGTTCAGTTCATCATCTTGTAGATACATCAATGTATCTATGTATTCATATAGATAACAATGATTCATGTAGATACATCAATCTATGTATCTGTTTTTGTGCCAGTATCATACTGTTTTGATTTCTACAGCTTTGTAATATATCTTGAAATGTGGTGTTGTGATACCTCCTCAGGATCACTTTGACTATTCAGGGCCTTTGGTGGTTCCATACAAATTTTAAGATTCATTGTTCTAGTTCTGTGAAAAATGCTATTGGAATTTTGTTAGGGATTGCATAGAATCTGTAGATTGTTTTGGATAGTATGGACATTTTAACAATATTAAGTCTTCCAATCCATGAGCATGGAATATCTTTCCATTTTTTGTGTCATCTTCAATTCCTTTCATCAGTGTTTTAAACTTTTCAGAGTACAGGTTTGTTCCTAGGTATTTTATTCTTTTTGGTGCACTCATAAATGGGATTGTTTTCTTAATTTTCTCTTTCTGCTACTTTGTTATTTGTGTATAGAAATGCTACCGATTTCTGTGTATTAATTTTGTATCCTGCAACTTACTGAATTCATTTATTACTTTTGGTAGTTTTTTGGTGGAGTCTCTAGGATTTTGTGTGAATAGCATTATGTCATCTGCAAATAGTGACAGTTTAACTACTTCTTTACCAATATGGATGCCTTGTATTTCCTTTTTTTTGTCTGATTGCTGTGGCTAGGGCTTGCAGTATTATGTTGAATAAAAGTAGCAGGAGTGGACCTCCTTGTCTTGTTTCTGATTTAGAGGAAAAGATTGTTTTGGGTAGTATGGACATTTTGTGGACATTTAGTTTTTCACCATTGAGTATGAAGTTAGCTGTGTTTTTCATATATAGCCTTTATTATGTTGGCTAAACCCACTTTGTTGAGAGTTTTTATCATGAATGGATATTGAATTTTGTCACGTGCTTTTTCTGCATCTTCTGAGATAATATGATTTTTATCCTTTGTTTTGTTGATGTATGTCATTTTGATTGATACTGAACCATCTTTGCATCCCCACAATAAATCCTACTTGATCATGGTGAATGATCCTTTCAAACATGGTTTAGCAATATTTTGTTGAGGATTTTTGCATCTATGTTCCTCACAGATATTGGCCTGTAGTTTTCTTGTGATTTTGTCTGGTTTTGGTATCAGGGTAACACTGTTGACTTCTGTTTTTTAATTATATGTGTTCGTATATAGTTTATGATATACAAAATGCTTTCTTATTACCTCAAAATCTTTGGCAAAACAAAATATAAAATACTGAGTTTGCTATATACATATATGCTATCTTCCTACAAAGCTGTTTGGTTAAAATGAAACTACTTGACCGTAAAAGAGATATAGGCAGTTTTAGGAATAAAAATAAAATATCCTAGAACAAGCAAGTGAGTCTTTCTCAGAGTTGGAGTTGTCCATAGATAAAATGTACTTCCTCTGTAAGTGTGGCTTCCTTGATCTGAAAGTGTTCAAGCATAGTCTGGGCAGTTAGCTGGGGTACTGAAGGAGAAGTTCAGCTAAAAGAATAGTTGGACTAAATGACTTTTAAAGTCCTTCTCAAATAAGATTCTATGCTATATAGTTCATTACAGTTTAATACAGATAAGAATGTTGTTTTAAGCAAGATGACTAGTAATACATAATAAAGACGATGTCTTTAATGATGTCTTCTGCTTCTGCCAATGCTGCTTATGTGGCTTGAGAATGTTTGTTGTTGTTGTTGTTTCCTTAGGAGTCCTTCTAAAACATAGAATAAGGTAAAAGCCTGGATTTAGTTACTTCCTTAGGCCAAACAGTCAATGTCAGATTTCTAAATTTTTCCTAAGGACTTTGTCTTTTGACAAATACCCCAGTACAGCCTGATTAAGAGGAACTTTATCATTAGTATCCTCCTCATGTTACAGATAAGGCAGTTGAAGTGTTTAAGTGAGGAACATTTCTGCATTCCTAAAGTCTGACTCCAGAGTCTGAACTTTGATTTTATATTTTATACTGTTTATTTTTTTTAAAGATTTTATTTATTTGAGAGAGAGAGCAGAGAGCACAAGCAGGGATTGGGGGAGGGGGCAGAGGAAGAGGGAGAAGCAGATTTCCCACTGAGCAGGGAGCCTGATGCGGGGCTCAGTCCCACTACCCTGAGATTATGACCTGAGCCGAAGGCAGACGCTTAACCGACTGAGCCACCAGGTGCGTCTATACTGTCTTTTTAGAAACAGGATGCCTCTCATAAAGAAGCTGGCAGTTTTGTTAAATATGATTCCTCAGTGATCTTGGTGCTACTAATCATCTCACTTGACATCTTAAAAAAAATAAATAAATAAAGGAGCTTTATATATGCCACACACCAGACATGGTACTTTGACAGTCTCAGTGGAGTCTACTCATATCCCTTTTCCAAGGTGCCTCCTAGAAACTTGTTTATTATCTGGAACAGGGCAGAGTGCTTTTGAAATGGGCTGCATGCCTATCAGAAATCACAGATACCTAATTTTCAGTATCTGTCTTCATTCTTTGCTATTAGCCTCGTTCTCCTGATCTAAGGTAATAACTCTTATCACTTATATTCCTTAATCCTTTATTCTCGTAAGTTCTCTACATCAGCTGACTGACAGTTTTACAGGTGTCTTTGTCAGTTGGGTAGAATCTGAAGTTCTGTGATGTCTGTTTTTGCACATTATCTAGGCATTGTGCTAAATTCTGCTCTCCTTATTTGCCTTCTTTTTTTTTTAACCTGTTTTTCCCATTTTAGTTTAGTTTTTTATTTTTTCTGGCACCAAATCCCTTTACTTTCAAACTCCTTATATCTCTTAAGTTAGAAACTTTCCCTGACTTCCTACTTTCTTTTGCCATCATTTCCTATTTTGTCTTACCTCTGTTTTTCATCTCCTAAGGGCTTTTAGGGTTTTTACTTTAGATGTATGACCTTTCAGTTCTTAAAAAGACCTTATGCTCAGGAACACAGCTGAGACCTGAATATATGTAGTATTGATGTGTTTTCTTTTTATTAATATTTTTTCTGACTGTGAAATGTATTAAACACTTGTTATAGAAAACATTTAAAGTATTAAAAATGCCTTCAGTATTCCTGTAGCCCAGAGATAATATTTTTGAATATTTCCTTCTGGTCCTTTTTATCTATCTATGAAGCTGAATGATTTAACCTCTTTGTAATCCCTGCCTCTGCCTACTTTCTTAGAAAAACAAAAACCAAAAAAACACATACAGTAGTATGCTAAAGTTATAAGTCTTTTATAATTTCTTATGGGGGAAAAAAAAAGTATGTGAGCCTGTAATGGATAACATGGGAAAACAGATAAACATTGCTGGATGATTCTAGAGAAATGAACATGAATGAGTAAATGGATGAAAGGATAAGATAAAGAGTGTGAGTGTAAAAGAAGATTATTGACACTATAACTCGGTAAGGGTGCTCTTTTAGGGGGTGGGGGAGGGTTGTGCATGTGGGAGCAGCAGCAGGAGGTGAGAAACAGTCAAAGCCCGCTGACAACAGAAGGTTCCTAGAGGGCTGGCTGGAGCCAGTGTGAAACATATACCCCCTCTACCAAGTATCCTTGAAAAAATACATAGGAAACCCTGGTACAAAAGTAGAAAGGGATGCACAATGTGGGACTCCCAGAGGCAGGACACACTGGGTACCTTCTTACAGGCTGGCTACCACAAATCCTTCTGAGCCATTTTTGACATTTATTCTGAAACCTGTGGAACATGTTCTGTGTTCTTCTATTTACCCAGTCTCACTTCGTCTAATTTAGTGTATGTAGGGAGCTGGAGCAGGGGAAAGTTTGTGAAATAGAAAGAATGATTTAATATATGTGTGAAAAAAAAAATCACCAAAGCAGGCTGTATGGAAAAAAAGCCAAATAATGTTTTTGTCTGACTCTGTCAAAATGGCAGGAATTCATCAAAGCCAGTGTTGTGGTTGCTTTGGGGAAAAAGATAAAAGAAATTATATAAATAACTAATATACAAATACATGAAATAGATAATATATCAAAGGGTATTTAGAACGGATTCCCTTTCTGCAGTTTTGCTTTATGTTTTCTTTTAAAATTGGAGCAAAATATGTTTAGGCTCAAAAGGTTAAGACATTATAACTGTAAAAATAAAAGCAAATTAGAATGTTTTGACCACAGTTATGATGTGTGACCTCACACCAGGAACAGGTGCTCCTGGCAGAAGATTGGCAATTGCTAAACAGGTATATACTTAAGGAAAGTTCCCCTAATTCCCATTCTGGAACAATTTTTAAATTGACATTTTCTTCTAAATGGCTTTACTCCATATATATGTACATATATATATATGTATATATATAACATTCCATTGTAAATGGAATGTTAGGGTGAAATGTTTACTACCTGAAAAAAAAAAAAAGACAACAATTGAGAAACATGATTTACTTTGATGGTTTATTTATTTTTATTTAATCCTGTTGTTTTGCTTTTGATTTGTGTAATGGAGAAGAAAACAAAAAACCTTTCTTGATACTAGGACTCCTTTTAAAAAGGCTGATTTCATTTCTGCTGGCTAATTTTCATTTTCTTCTCTAACTGTGCTGTTTTTTCATGTTTGAAGAACTTCAGGTTTCTAAGTCTAGAGGTTTGAATTTTTTTTTTTTAATTTATTTTTTAAGTAGGTGCATCCTGATCAACCACATCTCTTAGGAGTCTGGCAGGAGACTATGCCCAGGGTTGGGCTGCCATTGTGCCTCCCCTCTCTGTCCTGGGGAAGGTGGAGATGATCATATTAACACCTCTGTCTCTGTGACAGAGATATAAATTGAGAGACACTACCTTGTAGTCCTTTCTTTTGATTTCCAAAATTCTCATTCTATATGATATCAAATTAGCCATTTTTAAACCATTGACTTAAATCGGACATGGAGAATAGTTTATAGAACTATAAAATGATCTATTATAAAGGTTAATCAGATCATGTTATTCCCTGCTTAAAACCCTTAATCCTACAACTTCCCTCCACACTTAGAAAAATAAATTTGGACTCCTCCTTATCAAGATCTACAAGGCTCACATGATCAGACTCCTGACACCGATCCCCTAACCTCACCCCCTCCTCATCTCTTGCCAATGTTTTTCTTACTGCACAAGGTTCAGCCACACTGGCCTTCTTGCCACTCTGTGAATACACTAAGTTCATTCCCACTCTCTTCATTGTTTCACACACTTGGAACATTAGCATTCTTCCTTTCATTGGCTCCTCCTCGTTAATCAGCAGCCTGCTCAAAAATTGGATTCTCAGGCATCTATGCCTCTGCGGTGCCTGAAAAGGTAAAAATTGTATTTCCTTTAGCTCTTGCTGGCCGGGTTCAGATCTGTGATTTAGGTTTGGCCCTCAGAACTCCAAGGAAGATGATCATGAGCCATAAAGGGGCCGAGTCTGCTTGTAATAGTGCTGTTCTTTCTGCTGCAGTTTCATTTTTCTGTGGCGTCTGTGGCACATGTCCAAATGTCCACTGCTTGTGTACCTACCCAGAGGCAGGATGTGGGCGTGAGTCATGTTAGAGGTCGGGTGGTTCTGGTGGCAGCGCTGTCCTCATCCTGGCCACGGCCGTAACTTCTCTAGTGGTGCAGGTCTGCAGTATGGCTCTGGGACTATTGCCTGGACGCTCAGCCTGGACTTTTTCATTAGCCCTTCTAGCAATCTGTAAACTGTTTACTATCTGATAAATCACAGTCTTACACTTCCTAAGGAGATTCCGTTCTCTGCACTTGCACCCTGACCACTATTTGTGCTGGGCCTACCCTCTCAAGTAGCACTTACCCACCCCCACCGTTACACTCTGTTCTCTAACCCTACTTTATGTTCTTCATAGCACTTCTGCAACCTGGAATGATGCATGTATTTGCTTATTCATATGTTGGCTGCTTTCCTCACTGAAATCTATGTTCTATGAGGGTAGACGCTTTGTATCTTACTGTGCCCATCTATACCTAGAACAATGCCTGACACATAGTTGAGTCTCAGTACGTATTTATGGAATGAACTTCTATGCCACATCCAGTTTTGGGGTAGCTTCTGAGAGAACTGAGAGAGAAACTGAAGACTGCAATGGGATTTGGTTAAAAAAAAAAAAGAAAAGAAAAGAAAAACTAGTATTATTAGTAAGTGATATTCGTCATAGGCTCTAGAGCAGCAAGGCCTGTGTTTGCCAAGCCTGCCATGGATTTTCACAGCTGAGGCAGAGCATTGATACCTGTGTTTGGAAAGCATTTTCAAGTACTTTAATATTTTTAAAAATCTGTTATATTTAGCAAATATTACAGATAAGTCTTTAGACTTAGTCTGTAGAAAAATCACATTTTAAAATTACTGTCAATTTACAAACTAGGTAATTTAGAGTTTGTAGAGTGCTTACCTTTTTTGAACAATCTGAATTAGGGTAATTTAAAGAATAGCGAAATATTCTTTTCTTGAAGTGTTAACAATTTGTAGACGGACAATAAATACATACATGAATACATTAATAAAATAAATGTCCTAAAATTGGGTTTTCAGATCTGCTTAGTCTAGACCATTGCTTTTTAAATTGCAGGTTAGCGGATCATTAAATCAATCTAGTGTTTTGTGGCTAGCATTTCTTTCATTAAAATGGAATAGAAAAGAATGTAGTAGATAGAGGAAAGGTAAGTATTACTTTCTGAAATTTTTGTTTCAGATATATATGTGTGTGTCTTGTATGTGCTGGGTCATGATGAAAGTGTTGTTACTGAATATTAGAGTAAAAATTTCCTGAAAAAACGTAGAGAGATAATTGTATGATCCACAACTCATCAGTGATAGCTCTACCCAGAAGTACTGCTAAGATTGAAGGTTAGAAATTTGTCTATGGATAAACTTACTGTTTTTTAAAGCCCCAAACTATCACACCCTACTTGAGCAAACAAAAACTGCACTCCCTGCTCTCCGGAGAAGACAGATTGGTATTTATCTGTTTTTATTCAAGCACTCTTTTGGGGGGCTCTTACTTCCCATTCCAAACTTCCCAATCTCACATGGTACTCTTCTGAGGAGTGTAATGATTTTTCTCTATCTTGTTTCATTTCCAGTGAATCTTACATTATTATGAGAAGCTAAAATTAGCAGGAGGTAATATACATAAGACCAAGCTAATGGACTCTGAATCCCAGCTGTACTGCTGCTGCCCCGGGAACGTTATTAATTGTCTGAGTCTTGCTGTGTCTGTGGAATATGGGAGTGATGACAGTCCCTATCTCATAGTCTTGTACTTTTTTTTTTCTCGGTAATTTGTAAACAAGTGCTCAGGACTGTGCCTTGCAGCAGTAAATGTGTTTGCTACAGGGCTGCTGCCCGTAAATCCTAAGCATCCCTGCCCTGAAACTGTGACATGAGTGTGGTCAGATATCAGTTGCACAAATATTTTTTGAGAATCCACTGCTCACTTGTTGCTGTGGGGAATACAGGAGAAGCTTTCAAGGAGCTTGTAGTTCCTGCAGAGGAAAAGTCTCATATACTTGACATGTGAGTGGAGCAGAATAACCAGGTAGTGCTGTTGTGAATTAGAAAGGAAGGAATAGGGTTCCTGGAAAGGAGAGGAGGGTAAGCTTTGAGGTGTTGTTTGGAATGATTCTTGCTGCTCTCTCTCCTAAAAATGAAATCTGAATCGCAATTTCTTAACTTACTGACTTAAATAACTTTATCTGAGCCTGTTTTAGTAGCAAATTCTTTTCCATTGGTTAAAACTATTAAGCCATATAATATTCAGAAGATTGTTTGGCTGGGGTGGCATCAGGGCAGAGGGGGTTAGATGAATTGAATGTTTAATGTCATTGAGCTAATAAGGCAGCTTGATATAGCCATTTCCAATAGGGATGAGTGTGCAGTGGACCACAAACCTCAGAGTTCCTTAGCTGCGGCTTCTGTATCCATCTCTATGCTCGGAGATTGCCAGTTGGACCAAAAATATATCTAAGCTCACTTAGCTAAGGCTTCTTCTCTGGACTGTACATGGATGGGCACTGCCAGTGCTTTTGTGTATAGCTCTTTTGCTCTTCTTCCTTGGCTAACAAATAGCTGACAGTGAGGATTTCTTTAAATATTGTAATATATGCAGTCAAGGTGAATCTTTCTAGCTTGTTGAGCTTACTTTTTTGAACTACTGTGTGATTATGTAATACATAGTTGTAATAGAAAAATTAGGAAATAAAGATAAGCAAGAGAAAAAATCTCCCATGATAACATTTTGCAGATTAGCATTGCATTGTATATTTTTTTAAATAGTTTTTTTTTTTTAAGATTTTATTTATTTATTTGACAGAGAGAGACACAGCGAGAGAGGGAATACAAGCAGGTGGAATGGGAGAGGGAGAAGCAGGCCTCCCGCGGAGCAGGGAGCCCGATGCGGGGCTCGATCCCAGGACCCTGGGAAAATGACCTGAGCTGAAGGCAGACGCTTAACGACTGAGCCACCCAGGGGCCCCTTGAATAGTTTTGCTACATAACAAACAACCCCAAAATCTTGATGACGTAAATCAGATTTGTTTCCTTCTCTTATTACATATTGGTGGCTATGGGATGGCTATGACTGAACTCTGCTCTGCTCCAAGTGTCTTCTCATTTGGAGATCCAGCCTGGATGAGAGGTGTTCCTCTATGGACAGGCCCATTCTTGTGGTAGAAGGAAGACCGGGAGAGGCTGAGCCCAACCACAATGAACTTAAAGCTTCTACTGGTGTGTGACATAGATCATACTCAAATACTCATATGCTATTGGCCAAAGCAAGTTACATGTCTGTGGCCAACATCAATGGAGTAGGTAGTTTTTCTTGGTAAACCTTGCGAGTAGGGTGTGTATAGGTATTTGAAAAACAGTACAATTTATGATAATTTTGGTCACAAATACTCCCTTTCTTCACACCCAAAATATACATGCATCCAATAATACAGCAACCACATTCTACTTTCCTGTTCATGAATACTCACTTCCTTCCACAGGCAAAGTATACTCACCCCCTCTCCAAAGAGGAGCCATCCAAGAACAGCCTTTTTGTTGCATTCTTTAGGAGTTCTATAATATAGCCATAAATGAACACAAATTTAAGTGGCGTGTTCTGCCTTTTTCAGTTCATATATTAAAAAATCTTTACAGATAAATATATATTTTAATAAAATTTTAATGCTTGCCCTGTATTTCATTATTTATGCTATGTTTTTTTTTTTTACCAGTCGTCTGTTAGTAGACATTTTGATTGTTTTAGTTTTTGCCATTTTAAACAACTGTTCAAACATTTTTTTTTTTCATTCCTCAGTTATTTACTTAGGAATTGCTGAGTCAAAGGATAAATCCATATTTTTAGTGCTTTTTCTTTATATTATAAAATTACACCCCAGAAGAGCTATTTTGTGTTATTTCTGAACCAGTTTGACAGGTGAAAATTCTATCTCATTGTTATTTTTTTAAGTATCAATTTCATTATGTTTATTGAACATTTTAGTATTTCTTCGTTTTTGAATTGCCTGTTCATTACTTTTTTTCCAATTTTTAAAATTGGGATTTTCATCTTTTTTTCTAATTGATCTCTAAAATTTGTGTTTAGTGATTTACATATGCTGCTTATTTTTTTCTAGCCTGTCTTTTAACTTTATGTTATTTTTTAAAGTTTCAGTTTTTAAATATTAAGTAGGGCAAAGACACTGTGGATAGTATATTGCATGAAGATAGAATAGGGTAGAATGCAGAAAATGGACACACTGAGACTGGGCAGCAGGTCTCTCAGTAACTGGGCAGGTCTGAGATGAAACTCGAAGAGTAGGAAACACTGGGATTCTCTCATTTTCCTCTACTCTCTGTGTTTAAGGTTTCCCACTGTGGAAGTGTATCCTCTCAGAACTGGTCTACTCATAAAGGGACATTCTCCGTTTATAGTCTAGTAAGAGAAAAAATGTTTAGGATAAAGGAAATGATCTTTATTTTAGTGGCAGTAAAATTAGTGTTTGAAGACAGAAATGTATGTTTTCAGTTGGGAGGCAATATTTTGGTACATCATGCCTTGCTTTGATTTTTGCTTTTTCATCCTTTTGGCATCTTTGTTTTAGGTCTTATCTGCCAGGAAGTTCATTTTTGATTAATCAGCTTTTTTTTTTCTTTCTTTCTTTCTTCCTTTTTTTTTGAGGGGGGGGGAATCGGCGCCACAATTTTAGGAACAAACCAGTGATGTTGCAGTATTTTTCACCACTTTGATTAATGTGAAATTCATGGGCAGTATACTTCAGGCCAAATTCTGAAAATGATTGCTTTGAGATTCAACTGCATTCATTTCTCTTGGTTTTAAAATACAAGGTTTATTTATTAATTTTCAAAAGGCTCAGTGTTATATATTCTCATTAGAAACACATTCATGTTATTTTACTTTTAAAAAAAGAAAACCCTAAAGATTGGCAACTGGTCTTTTAGAAAAAGCATCCATGGAAATGGATGTATATCACCCGGTCTTCTGTGGAAGTTATTCATGTGTTATTTATTCTAAGTAACAGTTCCACGTCCATGGGAATTCTGTATGTGGGAGTGTGTTTTCTCTGGGTGATTATTTACACCAACAAAAATGGCACATTGTTAATTGTTTATATTCTTAGAAATTTGTTTAAAATTTGTCCTTGAAAAGTAAATGCTCGAGCTCCTCAGAGTTCAGATATTCTCATGATAATGAAGAATTGAAGGAAAGCAATTTTGATTTCAACCTCTTGAAAGTCTGATTAAGCACCTTTAGGGACCTTGGAAGGGACAATAACTCAGTATAACTCTGGGTAAGCCACTCCTGAGCTAGGTGGGTGCTGGATAGCTATAGGTTTCAGTTGTATATTGGTCAGTGAGCTTCACTCTCTTACAACTACAGAAAGCATGTGAGACAAATCTCTGTCATGGTTCATAGACTACGAATTCATCAAGAAAAGACCCCCTATAACCAGGAGAACAATGAGAAAGTTCAACGACCGTTGGTGGTGCCTTCTTTTTAGTGGAATCCTAGCAGCAAAGAATTAAAGGGCACTTTATGCAGCTCTTGACACTGACAAATAAGAGTTTTCTCGTGCTAGAATTTCTCACAGTTCTTGTCCTCACAAAAACACAAAAACCAAGACAGTATCAGAAAAGAGATAAGAGAAGGACATTTTAGGAGAACATGAAAATGGCCCTGGCAAGCAGTACACAAAACAATAAAGTGTCTCTTGTAAAGAGTACCAGTTAAGGTATAGATATTTTACAAATAAGCTAATAACACTTTAAGTCATTTCCATCTTATAACTCTGAGAACAGTTCATAGGTAGGTTATGTGTATGTGTGTATATATATATACACATATATATGTATCCATATACACATACATAAGATTTCCCTATTTTATAGAATGGAAAGCTGAAGCTTAACATATAGCATAGTTCCCCAGACAGAAAATGGTATATCTCCCCCACCCCTATCTTTCTTAACCACTGTACTGTGTTTGTGTGTGCCTCAGTATAATTTACTTAATTAATCAGGTCATGTTTTCAAGTTATTAGGGAGAATGTGGATCTTAGAGTTACAAACAGTTCCATCTATTTCAAGATGATCTTAAACATGTAACTGTTGGTTACAAATTAGTGGTTTCAGCCTCCTCTACAGATGGATCAGCTATCAGTGTAATAACCTGCAGCAGTAAACGTCACTCAGAGTATCTGAAGGCAACACCACAATTCCTGGGAAACACTCTGTCTTAAGTACAATGTTAAAACTTGATCTTGAAGAGTTTTTTGGTTTCGCTTTTATTTTCAGTTCTTTCACATAATTTTCAGATAATGTGCAGGCAAAAAGTCCCAAGAGCCATAAATGGTCCTATGAACATATGAACACAGAGACATTTTCATGATTTTTTTTTGTGTCGGATGAAAAAGATTGAGATGAAGTATTGTCCCTAAGTTTCTTTTTTTTTTTTTTTAAAGTAGGTTTTTACACCCTTGGGAAAGCTATGGCTATGCTATTGTAAAGCTTATTGCAAGTGTGAATAATTCCATTTTAAAAATAAATACCCACTTAAAGCAAACACTAAGTATTATCACATAAACTAAGTGCATTTGAGGAAAATTCACCTTGACAGATACGTGTGTATATCTTGGAATATGTCCTGTTAGGAAACCACTTTTTGTTTCTTTCTACAATGAAGGCCTTAACTCATATGATGGCATTTGCACACGTATGTTTGGTTTAACTGGATTGTAATATAAATGATCAACTATTGATAATCATTATGATTCTGTTTTGTTCTGTATGAGAAGGCCCCTTGCTATACGCTAGGTTTTAAGTTGTGCAGTCTTCACATGGGGCATGTTTAAGTAGTGTATTATATATGGGTTTGAAATTTGTAGCCAGCTGAATGAAACTTGTTTTGTCATTGAAATTATTTATATCAACTCAAAATATCAAAGTCCAACTTTGAGTTATACCAACTCAAAGCATCATTTCCTGTGACCAAATTCTTTTTTAGTTATAATATTTAAGATAAGATGTTATTTTATGAAATCTGCAAGAGCCTTAGAGGTCATACCTTCTATACAGATGAGTAAACTGAGGCCTTGATATGTGAAGGGACTCTTCCAGGGTTGCTTCAGTTTCACTTAGGGTTTTGAACCTCAGTTCAGCACCCTTTCTGTTCCACTATTTTTTTAGACCTTGGCTGAGGTAAAGAAAGAAAGGACAAAAGGAAAGGAGGGCTCAATATTCTATGGATTGGTCTGTAGTGTGATATTGTGAAATCTGTTGGTCTTGGAGTCTAGCAGTTTAGAGGTTTGGCTTCTCTTTTTGCCCTTGCTAATTTTGGTCTTGTCTTCCTCTTAAATAAAACTATTTCTGCAGTGTTTTATGTATCTGGCCTCTTTTTGTGTTTTGTTTCTGATGGGAAAATGAACATTTATACATTTTGTTTTATAAAAGGAAGTTTGTTTTTAAATCTTTACTCTCGAGAGTTCAGATCATTTATAAATAGGTAACTGTGTTTAATGATAAAATTATAGATCCCTACACAGCTGCTGCAGGCCTGCTACATGATGAAGCTGTGCTTCTGCTTAAGTCTTAGCTCCCAAACCAAACTGTTGATTTTCTTAAACACAGCTTTCAGGTTATTAGAAGTAATAGCAGAAAGGCTTAAGATGATAGGTGTGGGATATAGACTCTAAGCGATGTTCACTCTGTTTAAGTGGTGTTTTATGTCTTTAAGAACTTAATCCCAAAACAAACAACCATACTGTAGAAAGTACATCATATTTGCAATTATTAATGTGAAAATATATACCTTTTGATGACACATTCATTATAATCTATATAATACTCATATTCTAACAGCCTATATAATAAATTCTTGGATTTTGTGTATTTTTTTAAATTATATTTAATTAAGTGATTAAATTAAGAAATCTGTTTTCAGAGGGAAACAGGGAGAGCTACTGCATTATTTTCTGGTCTTTGTTTTTAAAAGATATGTTTTGTTTTGTTTTGTTTTAAAGATTTTTTTTTTTTTTAAAGATTTTATTTATTTATTTGAGACAGAGAGAATGAGAGAGAGAGCACATGAGAGGGGGGAGGGTCAGAGGGAGAAGCAGACTCCCCGTCGAGCAGGGAGCCCGATGCGGGACTCGATCCAGGGACTCCAGGATCATGACCTGAGCCGAAGGCAGTCGCTTAACCAACTGAGCCACCCAGGTGCCCTGTTTTAAAGATTTTATTTATTTGACAGAGACACAGTGAGAGAAGGAACACAAGCAGGGAGAGTGGGAGAGGGAGAAGCAGGCTTCCCGCTGAGCAGGGAGCCCGATGCGGGGCTCGATCCCAGGACCCTGGGATCATGACCTGAGCCGAAGGCAGACACTTAATGACTGAGCCACCCAGGCGCCCCTAAAAGATATGTTTAATGTTAACATGAGAGCCCCAAAAAGTGGTGGTTAATTTCTTAGGTCCCATTTCTTTAAATCTTAACTTAGGAAAATGATAACGAGGTTTGACTGAAGTAAGATTCTATCAAATCCTCTTGCAAAGAAGGAAGCCGCACCTCATTAAAATTTTCCAGGACTTTTGTCATTGATTAACTGCCTGTGGGAAAAATTTTATTCTTGGAAATAAGTTCAAAAAGTTAACCATTCACCAATGGTTGGTAAAGAAAGGAAGAAATAAAAGCAGAATCTATAGCTTGCTTTTTGTTTTTTTAAGGCCTCTGTACAATTTGTACAGTGTGTAGTACTAGGAAGAACCCTAATAAACTTTGTTTAAATAATGGAAATAATTAAAATGCTTCACATCTTACTTTTTCCTCTGTCTTAAAACACTCATTGTGGGGGTGCCTGGCTGGCTCAGTTGGTGGAGCATGCAACTCTTGATCTCAGGGTCGTGAGTTGGACTTAGAGCTTACTTAGAAAATGAAATAAAATAAATAAAGTAACACATCCATTCTGTATCTCAGTATGCCTATCCAAAAGTTTCTTATAATTATCTTTCATACTACTTGAATTCCTTTTATTTTTCTCTTATCATATATTGCCCAATAATCCTTACACTGCCTGAAATCTTTACCAAGAATTATAAACATCCCAGCAAACATTTTCTGAGGAAGCTCTTCTTCATATAGAATAATTGACCAAGTGAGATTAGCCAGATCACTAAATAAAAAAGCTACAATTTTTACCATATTCCATGTTGTCAACCGTGAAAGTAAATTCAAAAATCAAATGTTGGGTCCTCTTTCTTAATTGTAACTAGGGGTATCAATTTAGGTAGGCTAAATTGCGATAGTAAATGATCCCAAATTGTATAATGGCTAAACACGGTAGAAGTTTATTTTCCTTCTTACCCAGTTGTCCAAGGCAGATATTCCTGGTGAGGAAGTTGCTTTTCTCCATGAAGAAAAATAACAGCCTGTTTCCATTTTGTGGCTTTAACAAACCCAGGGACACCTTAATTTTTCTATATCTGGCTTGTAAAAGGGAGAGAGAATATGGTGGGAGCGGGGGAGAGGGGGGCTTTAAAAGTGGTCCACATTCCTTCCACTCACATTCCATTGGCAGGCATCTGGCTACAAGTGGAGCTGAGAAACAGTGTCTGGGTATTTCCAGCAACAGCCCTATTAACCCTAAGTTAATTCCACATGTTTTCTTTTTACTCATTTTGATGAGGTTACTAGAAAATTTTAAAGTATGTATGTGAGTTTCATTATATTTCTGTCAGACAGTACCTACCCCAAACTTTTCCCCCAAACTAATGATGGTATGATTTAAGGCTGAACACCTTTCCCCTATCCTAGTCAGAATGGATAAAAGTGGTGGAGTCAGATTTGTTAGAACTAGCTTAATAAAAACTATTTCCTGTTAAACTTACATTGATGAACATGACTTGATGAGTGATTGTGATACTGTATATAGTAAAACCTTGGTAATTCTCAAGGGAGACTATAATTAGTACCTGAGTTAAAGAATATTTTTTTTTTTTTTTTTTTTTTTAAAGATTTTATTTATTTATTTAAGACAGAGAATGAGAGAGAGCACATGAGAGGGGTTAGGGTCAGAGGGAGAAGCAGACTCCCTGCCGAGCAGGGAGCCCGACGCGGGACTCGATCCAGGGACTCCAGGATCATGACCTGAGCCGAAGGCAGTCGCTTAACCAACTGAGCCACCCAGGCGCCCCTGAGTTAAAGAATATTTTAAAAGAAATGCATTTTATTTGCTTCTAGGAATATATACTAATACAAGCTAAGCAAAATGCTGCTCAGTAAAATAGGTCACACAGTATTAGAAAGAGACTAGCTTTTAAGATCTTAGTGGATTTAACAGTGAATTCAAGTCCCTATTTTAGCTGAATGACTTTCTGCAGTTTAGCTAACTTCTCTAAAACCCATCTCTAATGAGATTAATAATGTCTACCTAGTAAGGTAGGTAGGTACAGGATTAAATGAGATAATGTAAGTGAAGTTTCTGGCATATATAAAGTTCCCTGGGGTGCATGCTCTGAGTCAGAGGTTAACTTGTAGGAAGTTTACTAGGGAGTAGAATCCAGATCATACCAGGGAGGTGGGGGCGGGGTGGGGTGTGCTGTGGAGGAGAGAGGAAGAGAAGTTGGACTGCGATGCAATCTCACAAAGGCCTCAGCTGACCCTTGATGGAGCTCTGAAACTGAGAGGTGGCCCTTCAGAACGATCCTGCAGTGGGGTGAATCCAGGTCCATCCCTTCCTCAGGTCAATTCTCAGAGAGGGCTAACAGGTGAGGCTGGATGTGTCCTTCTTTCCTGAAAGGGCATCTGGGCTGTCCAGCACTGTTTCCACCCAGGAATGTTCATTACCTCTTCCCTCCTGTTAACAAAGCTTGCTTTACAGTAGGAAAATATGCTATTATGTTGTATGAAGTTACTATAATTAATTTAACCATTTGAATTTTTTTTCCTGTGCCTTCCCATTACAATGACATTTTTGAGTTCATCTCCTGGAGCATACATATAAGAGCTTTTCTAGAGTATAGTCCTAGGAGAAGAACTGCCAGGTCATAAGGTAGACAAACTCAGTTTTATAAGATAATGCCACATTTTCCGGAGTGTTTATATGGAGGGAAGAGCAAGACAGGTAGGATTGGGCCCCAGAAAGTTTTAATGGTAATGATTATATTATATTTCACATAATGAGGGTAGAGGGCTAAGGGGTGTTTCTTTCATTATTATGTTTATTTTGCATAAATATTGCGTGTATTATTTTGTATGTATCAATTATTACAAAATAAAAATGCCCCCTAAATGGGAGTAGGTAGAAGTTTTCCATAGTTCTATGAAATTCCTCAGGGGTTGTCTGCAGTACATGGAAGAGGTCTAGCAGTTTGTTTATCTAAAGTATACCTTAATCAGTTATGTTTCTAACATATTGTGAAGGGAGGCATGAAAGACATTATCTTGTTACTCTTACCTCATGCTTGCACTTTCCTTTCTGCAAGGCTCATTTGGGGCTGTCAGGTATCAGTGATTGTTGTGTCTACAGCTTCCTCTAAGAGATAATTAAGATTTAATTTAGATTGTCAGCCTTCCCCTAGTCAGCCCAAGTTGTGATCTCAGTATCACTGTAATATTAGCTCTCATCAGCCCTTTGTTGTTGCTGTTCTTTGTAAAGAAGCTTTTTCCTTCTGCTGGAGATCTTTAGGCTTTTTAGGGGTAGTCTTATCCCTAGAGAATTTGAGAATTGCACAGCATAGCTCTGGTCCCTTTTTCATGCTATTTGTCTTAGAGTCTCTGTTTCCATTTATTGGTTCCTCTTACAGTAAAATGTGTATTGGATTGTTTTTCGGGGCACCTGGGTGGCTCAGTCAGTTAAGTGTCTGCCTTCAGCTCAGGTCCTGATCCCAGGATCCTGGAATCGAGCCCCTAGTAGAGCTCCTTGCTCGGCTGTGGTGTCTGCTTCTCCCTCTGCCCCTCCGCCACCACTTGTGCTTGTATGGGTGCATGCGCTCTCCTTCTCTCTCAAATGAATAAGATCTTAAAAATAAATAAACAAATAAAATGTATTGGATTGTTTTTAATATCTAAGAGTTAGTAGTATTTTTTTGAGGAGGTGGTATAAATTTCCACATACTTGGCCAGCTCTAAGAATCCCTTGAATAACTACTGCTAACCTGAAAACCATTTCGTTTTTCAGAATAATTTAAATTTATTATCTAAATAAGAAGTGAAAGAGCTTACATCTACAAAGGTAAACTCACTTTTTAATTAATTTGAGCTTTGTAGGATGTTTTCCCAAAAGACTTGGGGAGCCCTGTAGTGGTGGGAACAGGTGAGCAGAGTTGGCTAGTGGGGTGGGAATGGCCGGTAGCTGTTTAAGGCATAGGGAACGGGAATGTTTTATTAATGATTATTTACTATTTGTGTCCCAGGCTTAAATAGGTACCAGAATCTTTTTAATCTTTGTTACCGAAGTGAAACTCTGTATTGAGCTGCCTTATTTTTTGTTTCATGAAGCTCAGACAGGAGTATTTTCAGATCTCAAAAATCAAGTCTTTCAGAGCATCAGGATCTAGCTTTACTACTCAGTTATCACAAATATGTCTTTTACGTATCAGGTGCTATGCTAAGTGCTTCATCTGTGTTTTCTAACCTCTACCATCTTCCATAATGCCATTGTAATAACTACGACTGTTGACTACCCACCCCTCCAAAAAAAAAGGAAACTGACCCATGATAAGGATAAAAAGAATTTATTGGAAGGTATTCAGGTAGCTCACAAAATGGAGGGGGAGATTATTTGAGAATCGTAGTGGAAAATAGGCTCTATTCAAGGAAGGCTGACGGCAGAGGAAAATGCCAAGTTGCTTCCATGAGAAAGGTGCCGTCAGGACCCTGCAAGTGCCACCAGGACTATAACAGGGATGCTCTGTCATTGCCCCTGTGTCTTTATGTCACTCCCTTGGGAGCACCAGGTGGTCAAGCTTAGGTCACATGGCTTTTGCTGCCAGCTTACAGTGACAGAAGACTGTCTGTAACCCCACCTCTGGCCCACAGTAGGGGTTTCCCCTAAAGTAGGAAGTTGTTCTTAATGAGTAGCCTAAAATCAACAAATGTACATTTAGTTGTTTCTCCCATTTTTCATTGAGATTTAGAGAATTCAAGCAACTTACCCAAAGTCATACATCAGTCAGTGATGAAGCCAAGGTGTAAACTCCAGTCTGTTTGGGCTCATAACCTTATACCTTATTGCCACTTTAAGTGCTATTAACCTTGTAGAAGCCCCAGGTATAGTTTTGTCCACACTGAAATTTGAATGAAGCAGGGAGTATTAAATAGAAATCTGTTGCTTTGTTTAGTTGGTTTTTGTTTTGGTTTTTGACGGTTGCACATTTCCAGCTAGTCTGGTTCCACTGGAAAAATCTGGCTCAGTTTGAGAAATTGATCATTGGATATTCTGTGATATGTATAGTCTAGTCTTTACCTATTTCAGAATAAACTATAGTCCTGAATTTGCTCTGAGATTTTTCTTAACCCTTCAGGAGTTTACTTGAGGGTAAACTCATACCAGTCCAACCTCCCACCTGGATCCCCACCCCTGGAAATGACTTTCTGAAGCTCCAGAGCACAAGTTTGGTTTTACAGGACTTTAAATGTTCCTAACAGTCTGTCTTCCATTCTTTTCTTTAATTGGAATTGCTGATTGAGAAGTTAAAATAATATCCATGTAGTCAGAGCAGTTTGGTTTATTGTCCTTTTGAAAACAAAAGCCACAGATAGATTTGGAAACAGAAAATGGCCCCAAATTAACAATTTTTGCAGTTCCTTTTTTGACTAATATAACTATGGCTACTGCTATTACGCTACAGTTGCTTAGACCGTTGGTCCCTCTTCTTCCTGTTTATCCTTCATATTCCATCTCATCATCAGCTTCCTCAGGGAAGCCTTCCTAGACTTCTTTTTTTTTTTTTTTTTAAAGATTTTTATTTATTTATTTGAGAGAGAGAGAATGAGAGACAGAGAGCATGAGAGGGAGGAGGGTCAGAGGGAGAAGCAGACTCCCTGCCGAGCAGGGAGCCCGATGCGGGACTCGATCCCGGGACTCCAGGATCATGACCTGAGCCGAAGGCAGTCGCTTAACCAACTGAGCCACTCAGGCGCCCCAGCCTTCCTAGACTTCTTAAGACCAGCTCAGAACTTGATGGAGACTCAGTACCTTGTGCTTCTCCTCAAATCAGTGGCACAGTTACTGTTTTCCATTTGCTTGTGGGATTATTTGATTATTTACTAATTAATCATTCTGGAGCTAATGTCTAGCTCCATGTAGACTCAGTAGGAGCAGGAACCTGTCTGGTTTTGTTAATATTCTGTTCCTAGTGCCTAACATAGTGAATGAAGGAAATTATAGTGGTGAGTAGAATTAAACAGGTCTTTTGTCTTTAGCACGATAGAGCTTACAGTTACTCTTATGTAACACTATTTTTGGTGAAATTAAATATGACTTGAAATTATTAAAGACTAATAGAAACTGATAATGTGACTCAAACTACCAAGCAGACTCATCAAAGAAATGGAAAATGAAATTCTTTGGTTTGTAAGGATTTTCTGAAAGAGAGGCAGCAAAAAGTGGTGCTCTCTCTGTATAAATCCTGTTTTTTTGTTGTTGTTTTGGAAAAAAATGAAAGTACAGTCATGTACTTTGGTTAGCATTATTTTTTACTCAAGAGAATAATTTGTCTTTGGTGTGAAGTTCTGCAAGGGCAGCAATCTCTGACTATTTTTCTTTTCTCCCGGACATTGTGCCTGGCATGTGTAAGGCACTTAGGGAATATTTTTTGAATCAACACTAAATGTTATAAAGAGATTATTGTGGGTGGGTTTATTGGATTAGCTTCTGGAACAGAATATTTTCTCAGCACTTACCATCCCATCTATAATTATTGGTTTACTTCCTAGAAGAACATCTTTTAGGGCTCTGAAATGATAACCATTTTAGCGTTTGCATTTTGTGTGTATTTGGAGGTAGAATGAAGAATACCTTCTTGTGGCACAGAAAGAAAAATTCGTGGTGTCTCAGGTATACATGCTAGGTTTTTCTAGCATCCTAGAAGGCCTGGGCTGAATGTGACAGTGGTATACTA
This sequence comes from Neomonachus schauinslandi, assembly GCF_002201575.2. Taxonomy (NCBI): domain Eukaryota; kingdom Metazoa; phylum Chordata; class Mammalia; order Carnivora; family Phocidae; genus Neomonachus; species Neomonachus schauinslandi. The sequence goes on from NC_058404.1 coordinate 40,974,018, forward strand.
AATTATGTCTTATGAATACATGGATGAAGCCTTCCTTCTGTAATTTCCTGTACTTCTAAATAGCAAATCTAATATTTGACCCTTGTCTAAACGTTTTACACCACTGGATTTGGTTTTATGAGGGCAATGTGATGTTTTTTCAAGTTTGGAACTATTTCACGCTTACAGGGTGTTTTTCCCCCCCTCAAGAATGTTATTTAATTTTAAATGTAAGAAGGTTCTATTTAAAGATTTTTTTCCCCATCCTGTTGCTTTGTATGAGGAACAGATGGAACTAAAGCATGTGATAATAGAGGCAAGATTGAGGGCTGCTAGAGTGAGGTAATACGTCTTCATAGGTTGAGCAAGTCATAGGGATTTTGACTTCCAACTGCCAATTACTGAAGACAGTGGTTATTCATTAAAATTAAACTGATTTTACTTTTTAGATAATGAATTATGACTCAAAGAAATCCATACCCCACTGCTAGACAATACTTCTCACTTTTGTACACAGCTGAAATGTGTAAAGATAAGCATTATCAGACCTTTAGGAAAGGGACAGTGGACAAAGGGAAGGGGCTGTGAAACTTGCTCATTAGGCCGAGATTGAAGGATAAAGGGACCAGAGAGCAGGTTCATTGTCTATTTGTGGAGAAATTGTCTGGGTCCCAATTTGGAAAATAGTCTTGAGGTGTGTCCAATCCACTAAAGTAGTAGATTGGTGACACATGGCAACAGAGTTCCAGTTCAGACTGTTGGCACAGATGTCAGGCAGGTGAGCCTGCATGAGGCCTCATGTGGTCAGACCACCTGTGGATCGGGATTTAGTCCTGGGGTGTAGAGCACAAGGAGAATCCAGGCTAATCACCATTTGCTAGGGTTCAGAATGGGTCCCCAGATTGGAAAAGTATCAGAATTATGGGAAAGCCTGGAAGAAGACAGGAAAATAAAGCAGGGAATAAGTTTTTATCAAATGTCTCTGTTTTATTATTTGAAGTCCTTTGTTGTTTTTATGTACTCTCAATGATTACATTGTCCTCTAGAAGGTTAACTAATTTTGCGATCATGTTGCTGTATAGAAAGGAATAGCTCCCAGAGAATGGGAGGATACATACCTTACTCTTGCCACATCAGCAACAGGAAGCTGTCACACATTTTCCTGGACCCTAAGACTAGTTCCTAAGCTGTTGGCAGAGTTGATTTTTCAAGTCTTCCCTACAGTTATTATATGAGTGGCTGGGTTCCATTTCACTTCTGGAGTCAGTCTTCCTGTAGTGAATTTTCCATTTCACGGTAACCATTTCAAGCCTTATTGCAGTCTGAAAAAAATGTATGGCCATGGAATCCTTAGCTTTCAAGAAGAAAACAGCACAGGAGAAAAACATCTTCTGTTAGATATTAGGAAACCTGGACACAAGTCTCAGTTCTGTCACTTATTAGTTATGAGATCCTGGACAAGTCACTTCATGTTTCTGGGTCTCAGAAATCTTCACCTGTGAAATGAAGAGATTGAAGGTGATTTTTCTAAGGTCCCTTCCAGCTCTGCCAATGAGATTAAATCCAAATGAATGGCCTAGAAGAAAACGACTCATTAGCACCTTTATGGTGCCAGCACTAGCACCAATATTGAAGATGTGGGGCCACATGACAGTCGTGGCCAGAGAGCCTCAGTGAGCACCTGACCTCTGACTCCCAGATCAGCATTCTGTGGCTTTACTATCTCTTATACAAGACACTGTGTTCTAAAGAACCTAGGGAAAGCCATGAGATCCTTGTATATTAAGTGAATATTACATCCACCGTTTGTTCTGTTCTGAAAATAAAGTGAGCTGGTTTCCTCTTGCCATCTCATGCCTCTCCCCCTAGCCATTCTATGTATCATGTTAATAATTGTACCTCTGGGCAGTTGGTACTTAGAATTCATTATCACTTTGGCTTCTCTCCAGAGTTCATCACTCAGTCTTTATCTTTTTCTGCTCGTGATTCCATGACATTTTCTTAGAGGGGAAAGAAGCATCTGCCTAGATACCATTGATGTTCTCTTCTGTATCTCATTTGGGGTCTACAGTCTTCAGTTAATTGATCTTTCAAAGGTATCCACCATTATAATTATGGTAATAGGATTTCCTGTTTTTTCTAACCCTCACCCCCAGCTGACTATGGGCTGCCTAAAGTTAGGGGCCTCGTGCTGATGTTGTATGTATATATCCCAGCACCTGGTAGGCACACGTGAACAAGGTATTAAATTGGATTAGTTTCTCTGGGACTCTGCCTATGGAAAGGCTTAGAGAGTTTTTCTGCTACCCATTAACTGGGACGCTTTTTTAGCCAGTCTTTTAGGGTTTATGTACTAAATAGTATCCTAAGTCAGAAAGCATCAGAAGCTGAAGTACCAATTTTCAGACTTTCAGTTAATTTACTTGCATAATTAAATTTCCCTTACAATTTCTATTTCATATGGAAGTCACCTTTATTTTCTGTGAAAGCTTTTATGGAAAGTTATTTTGAAGTTCTAAATAGCTGCTGCTCTCCAGGAGGCCTGCCTTTATTTTATAGCAAGCAGGCTATCTGTGTACAGGCTGAAGTGTAAGGACAGTCAAGCTCACTGACAGCAGGATGGGGCAGCACAGGGTGTTCCGATAAGTCTTTGAAGTGATTCATATTGAATCTAGTTGTGACCCCCATAAATACCTAACATGATGACTGTGGAAGATATGAAATAAATGCAAGAAAAGGAAAATAAGACTTGTTCAGAAAACAGTTGGAAAACCATATTGTTTAAATACTGTTTAAGATGTGGCGTATTACAGGCATATTCACTGCATCCTTATTTATGATAGCAAAGACTGTAAACAAAATGTCCAGTGCTAAGACCCTGATAACATATGATACCTCAGCACACTGGAATACTATGTAGCTATTAACAAGAGTGAGGTAACTTTGTGCTGATGGAGAAGGATCTTGAAAAGGGAAAAAAGCAAGAAACAAAAAGAATATATAGCATGCTTTCATTATAGCCCCTAAGACGGAAAAGGACACAACATACACATACTCACACATATAGTGTAGATGGATGGCTTATCTCTGGAAGGATGCATGGGAAACTGGCAATCGTGCTTTTTTCTTGGCAGAGGACTGGGAAACTGGTGTGGGAGGGAACTTAAATTCCTTCCCTTAAAACTGCATACTCTTTTGTTACCATTAGGAAAGAAATTGTGTATTAACTGTATTCATTTTTCAGAAAAAAATTATGCTGAATTTTCTTAGAAAGTTTAACAACATGAAATGCAGTAGAGAAGGGGAGCTTACTGTGTATTTAAGGAGTTTAATTATTCAGCAAATAGTCATTGAGCTCCTGCTCTCTACCAAGTACTGTTGTAGGCTCTGAATGTCAGATGACTTCAGACAGCCGTGAGCACCGTAAAGACCAGGAGATAGCAGTTATGATGGAGAATGACTGGGGTGGAGGGTAGGGGCTCTTTTAGGAAGCGTGACGGAGAAAGTCTCTTGGAACAAGTAGCAGCTGAACTGAACCCTGAATGATGAGAAGCCAGCTATGTGGAGGATCAGGGTGGAGCAACAGAGTTCCAGGTGGGAGGACAGCAAATAGGAAGTAATTGAGGAGAGCTACAGTAAGGAGCTGAGCTTGTGTTTGTGTGTGGGTTGAGTGAAAGCTGCAGTGCAGTGTATACTGCACTGGAATGGACAGGCCTGACTGAAGGAAAGAGTGGTACTGGGAAGCGGTGGGAGTTAAGTGTAGGTCAATGGGACGCGGCCACACCACTGACCCTGAGTGCTAGGGGCCCTGCCAGCATGTCCACGTATCTCTTGGCCAACATGCTCAGTTAGGCTCAGGCAGGCTCATCCATTGCTGACTCTTAGAGTACTAGAGGCTTTGCAGCGGTTCTCTTCACTCTGTCCAGACGGAAGTGTGGAACAGAAAATAGAGGGGAGGCACAAGAGGAGACTTTTCTCTCCCTGACTTGCAGAAAAATTTATTCTAGGTTTAAAGAGGAAAGGGCCGATGTAAACAGCCATAGTTTGTTGAAGACAGTGTGGTTGGTGGTATGGTTTAAAGTGAGGGTTGGAATGCTGGCTCTGTGCTAGCTCCCTGAACTGACCTTGCTCATCTATAAAGTGGTAGGGATTGTAATGTCACCTCAGCCCACTTCACAAAATTGTCAAGTTGAGAATCAAAATGAGATAACAAATGTTACTTCTATAAAGTAGTAGTATAAGGTGTTAAATAGATGAAAATTATTATTAATAATGACATTACAGGAGTAGTACTGTCATTTGGGCAGTCTGTGGGTAAAGAGAAAATTTCCGCTAAACAGAAATCAAGTTGTAGATCAGAATCCATTTCTGTACATACTAGCACATGGTTTTCATTCTTTTTATGTAACCTTTTTGGTGGAGAAAAGGAAATTCAGTTCGTCAGGAGACATATTCTGACTCCTTATTACGGTGACTAGCAAATATCCAAAAGACATGTTTCTTTTAAACCAGTGCTCTGTAGGGCGCCTGGGTGGCTCAGATGGTTGGGCGTCTGCCTTCGGCTCGGGTCATGATCCCGGGGTCCCGGGATCGAGTCCCGCATCGGGTTCCCTGCTCGGTGCAGAGCCTGCTTCTCCCTCTCCCTCTGCCACTCCCTCTGCTTGTGCTCTTCTGTCTATCTCTCTGTCGAATAAATAAATAAAATCTTTAAAAAAAAAAAAAAAAAAAAACCAGTGCTCTGTATTTATAACCATGCTGAGGTGGGGGCTCTTGCCTCTGCTAGTAGTTCCTTCATGGGTTCTACCTCAGGCTTATTTGTGTTAAATGAAGATATTTCCCTATATAATCATCATATACTTATATTTGAATTGTGCAGATTTAATGGTCAGCTTTATCATAATGTTAGAGCACTTCTTTTTATGCCTTTAGAACATGCTTTGTAATATGTGAGGTCACTACTTTTTTTTTTTCTTTACTTTATAGAACAGTTATGCAATAGCTTCAAATTACCTGGGAAGAGGAAAATTTACCACAAAGTAGCCAAAATGATTTTATAGACTCTAAAATCAATTAATTCTTAGAGGAGATCCCCAAGATCTTCTAAAAAGCTATCATCTATTATTATTTTAGACAAAATTCTATCAAAAATTAATTTTTCGTTTATGACAGAGTGGAAGTATCAAGTGCTTCAAAGATAAGAGACGGAAAGTAAAGAAGTCTAGAGGAGGGTGGGAGAAAGCCCCTGACCTGAGGGTGAAACAAAACCCCAAGTCCAAATACCACTTTTTCTGGGCTGATTGACAGTGGACAAACAGCCTGAACACTGTCTTAAGTAGTTCTCAAGCACATCGGTGCTTTGCCATATACTGTATAAAATTTGTAATCCTGAGTCATCAAGGAAAAGTTCCAACTTGAGGATTAGATCAGTTGAGGCACCCCTCTCTTCCTAGATCGACGTTTTACAAACTATTTTAAAATTTTGTTATTTATATTAACAATAAAACTTCTTTTATCTGGAGGTTATCTGGCTGACCCTCTCTCCACCCCTGAGATGCCAGATAAGTGAGGCATTACAATCCTGAGTGTTATACTCAAAACTGACTCTGTGTGTCAGGAACTAAAATTATCTGGTCTTCTAATAATGTCCAATTTGTAATACTTACTCGAAAGGTTGCATGTGTTCTTGTTCACTGACAGAGCATTTACAGCTCTTGGAAAAGCTTATTGCTTTTTATTGATTGAAATTGGTTTTATCGGTCTTACTCTAAGCTATATTTAAAATTAACATGTGCTAACTGACCACTTTTTTTTTTTTACTTTTTAGTGTGATAGGAAGGTAGCATAACCTCTTTTTTATTCTGGATTTTTCATACAACCTGACACAATTCCTGTCTAAATATCTGGCTAATTACTCTAAGGTCACAATAAACATTTAATTCATCAGAAGGCAGTACAATTTAAATTACTGTTAAACAATGTGTGGCCTGGGACAGGAAAGAGAGGAAAATAAATGATTGTTGGAGATGCCTTTGTGGCTACCATCTTTTTACTAGCCTGTAATTGATGAGCCTTTTGATTTCCATCCTTCTTCCCCTCCCCCCCCTTTTGGGAGATTTATCTCTGTTCCCACCCCACATGGTGCCTCACAGATTACTTGAGACTTGTATTTGTGGTATCTCTATTTTGTTGTTGACATTAATGAGCTTGCTGCACAATATCACAAGAGAAATGGTGTTGCTATTTGAAATGTTAATGAATAGCTTGCCTGGCCAATTGCCATTTGTTTCAGTGTGTGAATATGGAGCGTGTGTGTGTGTGTGTGTGTGTGTGTGTGTGTGTGTGTGTGTAAAAGAGAGACGAGTAGCAGGGGTGGGATTGCATTTTTTCCCTCTTTCGCAGCCGGTGACGTGAGCCGTGCCTGGAACAATCAGACTCGCTGCAAATAGGGTAGTTGAAGATGCTGGGGGAGGCAGCCTGGTGTTTCTTAAGCTAACGCAGATCTCTGCTCTCTGAGCTGCTCAGGCACAACCCGACAGAGTTCCTTCAGCATTAGAACCTTTCAGCGGTTGGAAAGTGCCTTTTTATTTCTCCAAACCTCTTCCCCAGTCAACCTGAAAAATGATTGGAGTGAATAGTGTTCAGAGTACCAGCAAGGTGCGGGTGAGGACCTCAGGTTCCGTGAAATACTCCCGGGAGGATTCTATCCGGCGGCAGTCCCACCGGTCAAAGTCTATGAAAATTTCTAACTCCTCAGAGTTTTCTGCTAAGGATACCAAGGTAAAGAAATACCGTGTTAAACCGTATTGAAAATTTAATAATTCTTTGCAAATGTCTAATGTGCAGTGACAGAATGAGAAAGTAAGATATATAAAATGGCTCTAAGATAATCAGGTGAGATCAGATGAAAGGGATGGTATCTGAACTCCAGATATAAAGATTGCTGTGGCATGGGTCAGTTTTATAAAGAGCCCGTTTGTGGAAGAGAAGGGTGAGGCAATGCTCAGAATGAGATGATTGTGGGAAAGTGTTGGTTGGTATATTGCTCTTGTTTTTAAGAAAGGTTGCCTTGACAAATAATTTGTCAGTGCAGTGTATTTTTAGAACATCAGGAATACAGAGACATTGTGTATGATTTTATCATTCAGTTAGTCCTCTTGCCTTCCCTTCCCTGCTCTGCCCACAATATATGGAGCTGATGTACAACAGTGACCTGGTCTTATTAAACTACATTCTTGCCTTGTACAGAGTCAATAGCCTCACGTATATGTAATTGGGAAGATTTTCTTCTTTCATGTTTCTTACACATATGTGCTGGCTGTGCTGCCATTAATCGCTTGTCTTTTTGCGACATCTGTAGGATAATATTCTCTCTGTTCATATGAAATGTGAAGGGAGTGATTACGTAGTGAAATGGGCATTTACTACATGCAGCATATTCTTGAGATTCTTCCCACCACCATCTGTGTGAGCAGGGTACTCAGAAACACTCCCACTCCACAGGTTTAAAAATGGAATAATAGAATCATAGGATCCCAGAACTCTAAGGCTGGAGATGTAGAGGATTATGATGGAGATTTCAGAGGTTTGATGATGCACAGAAAAAGCTCAAGGAGGTAGATCTCAGTGTCCTGTCTTCTCACAAATTACATATCCAGACCCACTGAGAGTGACATTAGGCTTTCACCCTCCCACCTTTCACCTTCCCAGTCCCCTTCTATGGCATTTACATTGTTGAAAGACTTTGGCATTAGCAGATTCCCTTAAAAGTATGGCAGGGGTGGGGATGAAGGGGGCAAAATACCTTAATGTGACTTTAAGAAACATGCTGGCTTTCTGTCCATCCCCTTAGATTATGACACAGTGGGATCTAACCTCTTCAATCATTAGCAAATTTTCTAGCTAGAATGTCGTCAGATGTAGCTCTTTCCCCTTCAGTATTTTTTTTAAAAGCTGTAGCTTTGGGGAGAAACGTGTGTCTTCACATGTCCTGTTCACATGTCATCTTCACAGTCCTGTCACTGTGACCTGCATGGTGAGACCTCCTGTGGTGTGCCGACTACTGTCTCCTGCTGTGATAGACCTGGATGGCTTATTTATTGTTAAATAGCTAAATGTATGTAAGATGTATGTGATTCTCAACATGGCTCTAAAATTGGCTCCTATTAGGAGTGCAAAGAAACATCTTTAGATTTTGTTTTAACATGGATTTTACCTACACTATGCTGTCAAAGACTTTGGGAAATAAAAAGATCATCATCATCTACCAGCAATCCTGATGAATACAACTAGAATTATGGTTGTATACTGTAATTAATGTTGGAATCTAGCATAGATGTAAAATGAAAAGACTTTCTACTATCTTCTGTTTGTTACCCAGTATAGGTTTTCTTATTTGATATTGCATCTATGCAAGAGAAAGCCAAGCATTTTTTTTTTAATATCACAGATATTACAAGGAGTGAACAATATAAAAGACCCCTGGTAGAATTGTAATCAATAGGCCGTCATATGGTACTTTGGAAATTATAGTCAAATTTTTTAAATTATATTTTTTAAGCATATATGGTCTTTAAGTTCTGGAGTGTATATTTAAGAATGTATCCAAGTCCCCAATATCTCACAAGAGATATTTTTGTAGGATTATGTTGTCTTTTAAAATTGAACACCAGAAGGAGCTCATAGAAAATCATTAGAACAGGAAATTAGATAGATTGAACTTAATCTTTCACTAGCCATTTTTGTTCCCTAAATGAGGTTAACTGAATAACACTATAGACTTGTACCCTAAATATAGGGGACTGAATTATATTATAGATGCATAAATACATATCAACACATATTTCTATCCATAGTATATACATTTTACTCCAGGCGTTAATAATCAGAATTCTTATTCACCAGTAGTCCTTTTTTAGCACTTAATGTTTCTTCCCACTAATCATGTAAATAACACTTTTTAATTATCTGACTCTTTATCCAAAATGAAAGATACCTATCCAATGATTAGAAAAAATTCTTCCCCTAATCCCCTCCAAAAAGGTCAGGTGCTTGTGATATATGCTCCTGGGATTTAATTTTGTCTCTCTGGAACTCTGGTTCTTCCTAGAATAGGTGTATTAATTGTCCTTTGTCAGAGAGTTGGAGTTATAACATGTTTTGTATTCCTTGAAAGCTTTCATTTTTCACGTTTCTAACTTCTGTTTTGTTGTTTATTGAAAACATAATGGTTTAATTTAAATTTGATTCATCTGTTTTCGTCACTTTTTATCTGGTTTATTCATATTCGTTCTTCATTTGAAGCGGGTATTAAAGGACTTCTGAAAGGATTAGGTACTATTGCCTTTGATTTTAGAAAATATCTTAAAAGCTTCCCTTGATCTAATCATTTTAAATTAAGAAAATTGAATTTTCTAATCCTTTGTGGTTCATTTTGACGTAGTTTAAAGAATGTTATTTGAACTACCAAAGTGCAGTCTATATGTTATTTTCTTTAAAACTTGGTTTTCTGTATGGTCTTTTTTTTTTTTTCCTTTAAGGTATTTTAAATTATATTCTTTAGACCTCTGGATGGAATGTGGCTTTGTCCTTTTCTAGATAACATTGTTAATATCAAATTCTGAAGCAGATAAAATGAGTAGGACACATGTCAGTATGTTTTAGAAGAATATGCATTTTGTGGAGAACACATTCACTGTTCAAATGTATTATTTCTTACTTTGACTTAAGCTAACAGTTAAGGGTCTGTTATTGGAAGAGTTACCAGTGAGGCTCCTGGCCATGAGGGGGCAGTGCAGACTTTCCTGCTGTCAGGCCCAGCTTGTTGCTCTGCCTTTGACAGAAGTAACATTTTGGAGTCAACTTCTTCAAAGGCGAAGACTCCAGAATTTGGTGTGTAGTGTAAGAAATGTTGATTAGGCCTCAATTCTGCCTGGAATTTCCACATGTCTCCCATGGATTTAGTTAAATCTCAAATATAAATTATTTCGGTATTCCTTAGTTTTTAACTTGAGTAAGTCAATTATAGGTTTAAAACATAAATCTGTAAAAGTTCATGTTGATAATGTCACTTATTTCCTTCTTTATCTCCTGTCAGACTGCATTATATATTATAGATCAGGAAGATCTCAACTGATGCTTTTGTTTCATGTTGTTGTGGGTGAATATAACAAACATGGTTGAACTCTTGAGGCCTTTTTTTGAGGACTAGTATGAGGCTAGGATAAACCAACAGTTCTCTAGTTGATTATTGTATGGGTTCAAACAAATTGTTTAAAGCTATTATTTAATAATATGGCAAAGAAGTCAATTTCTCCAACGCTGAAATTTCAGAGTAAAACTTGTACTTTGGGTAGTGCAAAATGGAAAAAGTTGGCCATTTGCTCTCTGTGCCAGGGTATTGCATCCTGGTGGCCTAGCCTGGGTTTTGCTCCCTATAATTAGCAATATGTGCCTAGACAGTCACTTCTCCTCCCTGGGACTCATCCATAAAATGTAGGGGTTGATAGAATGATAGCTTTGTTCTGAGCAATGTTAATTTTAGAAATCTTGCGGGGGTTGGTGGGGGTTATTTCCTCTGTAAAAGGAATCTAAAGACAGCTTGATTCAGGGAAGGTGAGTTTTATATGTATTTTGAATAACACTTCCTGTGCTAGGAGATGTTAACCATAAACATGTTAAAGGGAAATGAAATGCCTAATTCATTGCTTTGTAAAACATGTTGCAATTGTGGTGAAAGGCCCCATCAACTCTATTCTCTCCATCCTGCATAAGCTTGCTTGTTACTTCTTTAGCATTGTTAGGTAAATGTTACTCATTTCCCCTTCTGTGAATCAAATCCATACACACAGGAACCTTAAAGATGTCATTACAATGCCCACTGCAACCTAAAGTTTTTCAGGAGAGGTTTGAGGATTTTTCTTATTCTTTACCAGATCCCTTTTGTGCTTTAGATTAAGGCTAGAGCCTGGGAAGGAGATTCTGGTCAAATAGCTCCTTTATATATGCGTATTCAAAAATGTATATCTCATATATTATGGGAAAAATCCTTAGTCATAATTTGGAAAAATTCCTGCAAATGTCTGTTTATATATATATTTTTTATTCTTAAATTGAAGCAGAACATCTTTTAATCTTGTAAATTCATCCTCACTTGGATCCTTGCAGGACAGTAGATTTAAACAATTGGGGTCGGAATTCAAGAACATCTCTCTGAACATCTTATAACCCTGGCACATGAGAGAATTAGGGAGGAAGTGTCTTTCACAAAGCAAATCTGATAGTGTAAAGATAAAAATAATTTTATCTCCAAAACCCTATTTTTCTTACTTTGGCTCTACTGTCTTCCCACTGGAGTCACTTCTTGTGTTCCAAGAAATTATACTTTCCCCTCAGGTGTGATTCTGCCAGACTAACAAATTTTGATGTTTTAATGTGGTCTTTACCCAAAGGAGATCTTAAGAAGAAACCTGGCTCCTTTTGGAAAGTATTTCTGCAGACTACATTATTATCAATAGCTGTTTAAGTCTTAAGACTTTAGTCAGCCTTGCCCCAAAATAGAAGCTTGTACTATCTTTGGATTTATTTTTAAATTATAAAGTTAGCAAAGTGATATTGGTTTTTATTGTTGGGCTTGGGGTTTTTTTTCGATTCTCCCTCAAGCCCTAACCACCCCCAGAACCACCACCAGCTTGTTTCTGAATTTCTCAGATCCTGCCAGTACCTTTTCATGTAAATTAATACTTTTTTTTCCCTTAGATTATACAGATTTTGAGATGTTGAGCAAACTGTGCTCCTGATGAGATGATCCTTGTTGACCGTTGAATATAATTAAAAGCAGATCTTCATCATTTACCTATTTTCACTTGATTAAAGTGCCAGTAGAGTTGTGCTTGGCTTGAGTGTCTCTAAAATAACTCCCAGTGTCATACTGTGTTCTTGATCTGCTTCCTTATGCCTTTCTATTTGAAAACATTCTCCCAATGATGTATATAGCATACTTGTATATAGCACCTATAGCAGGTGGTTCAGAGCTTCCATGTAATATTTGAACATTGTAAAGAAATTGCTGGCCCATGCCATCATTTTTGGCAAGCTAGTATAATACCCTTGTCAGAATCAAAGAAAAGGAAAAAAAAAATCTATGAAATATTTTTTTTTATTTTTTTTTAAGATTTTTATTTATTTATTTGAGACAGGGAGAATGAGAGAGAGAGAGCACATGAGAGGGGGGAGGGTCAGAGGGAGAAGCAGGCTCCCTGCAGAGCAGGGAGCCCGATGTGGGACTCGATCCCGGGACTCCAGGATCATGACCTGAGCCGAAGGCAGTCGCTTAACCAACTGAGCCACCCAGGCGCCAAAAGTCTATGAAATATTAAGATGAGAGTTCAGGGAGGAAAAAAGAATCCTCTCATTTTTAAGAGTCTTTGTTGAAGCTCGAGGGAGGTTAGTACCATTATGATAACCTGAACTTAACCAGCTGGGAGCTCTAGTGTGGGAATATGCATGGTGACCAGATGTCCTGATTTTCTAAGATGATGACTTGCCTTTATTGTATCCTGTTGTTAGATCATGCCTGGTTGCCTGGTTTATAATTCATGATTGCATTCAGTTTACGGACTAATAGGAGATTTTTGGAGAGTGTTTTTATTTACTCATCCATGGTGATGCAGAAACCATGAGGGGCTGGGCAAGATGGCTCTTCCTCAGTCATTTATCATGAGAGTTACTCTTTTATCTTTGATTTTAATTAAGATTTTGGAGCATTATCTTAACCTTCAAGCAGATCACTTTTCATTGCTTTTTAAAAGCCAATCTTTCACATTCAATGGTACAACATTTGGTTTATTTGTGCATATAGATCATTTGATCTTTGTGGAATTTGTTTTTCTAGGTAGATTACTTGGAGTGTTTCATGTCAAAATTTTTAAGAAAGTACTGGCTGAGACTCAATTTTTATAGCCTGACTCATCTCATAACATAACACTGGTTGTAGCCTGCAGTTAAGTGTTAGAAGGCAGGATGATACCCAAGGCACTGGAGACATTCGTATATTGACTCATTATTACCAGATTCAAATCTGGTAAGCCAAGTTTTTGTTTGATTCTGGCAAATCAAAGAAGATTATATAGCTGTTCCATGCAGCACCTGGGTGGCTCAGTCGGTTAAGCAATCTGCCTTCAGCCCAGGTCATGATCCCAGGGTCCTGGGATCAAGCCCTGCATTGGGCTCCTTGCTCATCAGGAGCCTGCTTCTCCCTCTCCCTCTGTCTCTGCCTGCTGCTCCCCCTGTTAGTTCTCTCTCTCTGTCAAATAAATAAATAAAATATTTTTTAAAAAGATTATATAGCTGTTCCAGACACAATAATCCCCTTGCATCCAGGTGCAATTTAGGGGGGTCAGCTTCAACCTTGTAATTGAGAAACCTCCTGGATCATGCCAAGGTATTTATAGCAAGCAGTAGGACCTTCTCTAGACCCTGGAGCTCCTAGCAGCTCATGACAAGGGAATTCATGCCTGTTGAGCTTTTTTATTAAAGTTTTCTTCTAAGATTTCCCAATGTAAGTAAACTAGAAGGGTTGGGGTCTAGTTCGTTGAGTAGACTGAATAGGCAGACAGATATAGGAGAGTGCTTTGAGAGAAAAAGCTCTTTACTGTCACTTAGAAGGACTGCTAAGGTACCAGCAGTGCACTGATTTATGACAATTCTCCCCAGAGAACTTTTTAAAGAATAGGTAAAATGGAAAGCCTCTCCAGAATACTTTAATTATGATTGGACAGTATTTTGAGGGGATTTTTGAATGTTTCATTAACCCCCTGCTGTGACCTCTTAACATTGTGATTAAGTGGTATTTATACACTGCAAAAGCAGTGTATAATTAAAGTGTAAAATTAAAGATAACAATATGCTTTTCTCTCCATGCCTATGTAAACCTCACTGAAATGACAGTAGAACTCCTACATTTTGAAGTACACAGATTGAGACCTGATGCCCTCAAGCTGTCAAAAAAATTTAGAAGATGGAAAGCTTACCAGACTTGTTAACTATTTACCACTCCAGAGAAAGCCAAAACCGAAGTGTCTGCAGACCTGGAAGCCAAGGAAAGATGACTGATTTTCCCCATAGAACACAAAAGAGGTCTAGGAATTGGAAGCACTGATTACACCTAAGGACAGTAGGTCGAAAAAAGAAGATCTCTTTAAAGGTTCTAAATTAGTAACTAGACACTCTCAATGCCCTCCCTACTTTGTAGAGCCAAATGCTCCTCATCTTCTGCAACTCCTGTCTGGGAAGATTAACCCCAAAACTTTGGACTACGGAAATCAGGTCAGTTGAGGCCAGTAGTGAGATTCCCACATTGAAAATAGCAAAATTAAGTGAAAAGTACATACATTTCACAACGGGCAGCCTCTTCCTTTCTCCTCACCCATGTACTTTTTCTTAGTTACTTAAAGAAGAGGAGGCTTGGTATCCAATAAACAGGAAATCTGATAGCAGAGAGGCAGAGGAAAGCCTCAGGATGATGATAAAGAGAAGCCCTAGGACATCAGCTATGCAGGAGATAGAAACCAACCAGTTTAGATTAGAGTGAGAGAATAGAGAATTCCAAGGATGCTTCCAACAGTGTCACTGAGAGAATATCTGAAATGTTAGACTATATGGAGAAGAGAGTCACGGTTCTTTTGGAAAATGTGGAGATGAATTAGAGATAAGCTTTTGAAAATGAAGTAAACAACAACAAAATGAGGTAATAACTCCAGAGAAGACAAAAAGCAAATGAAACAGAGTGCATACATAGCTCTGGGGTGAATTATATCTACACAGTCATAATAATGTAAGCACTGAAAATTGATGTAACGTTAAATTGTGATTGTGATATCATTTTAGTGGGAGGATTGGGGTGCAAGAGGGGAGAGAGAGTGAGAGTCAGCTGTTGGTATGTGTGAGTGAGAAAAAGAAGAGAGAAAGAGAAGTGCCCTTTTTCCAGAGGTCCATAGGTAAAAGTCAGTCAGTCATACTGAAAATACAAAAAAAAAACAAAAGGAGTTGAAAGAGACTATTTCTGGGCAGCAAGAATCAAGAGGTAAATCAAGGGATTGTTATATTAATTATATGCCTTTTAGTAATTGTTTATTATAAAAATTATATACATGTATGGCCTTGTAAGCTTTTAAAAATGAATAGAAAATAGCATATATATGTGCATATGAGATTGGAATAATTTTCAGTGACTAGAATGGTTTGTGTAGAAAAGCAGGCTAGAGGAGTTGGTGGCAGAGTAGGATGACACTGGGCTTGTCTCATCCCATGAGTATAGCTAGATAACTATCAGATTATCCTACATACTCGAGAAATCAATCTGAATACTGGCAGAACAAACTTCACAACTAAAGGTAGAGAAGAGCCCACATCAAAGAAGGTAAAAAGTGTGGATACACAGTTTGGAAGAGAAATGGAGCATGGCTGCTGTGGTAGGGAGGGAGCTGCGATCACGGAGAAGGGCTAGAGGCAGACAAGCACATAGGAGAGCTCACAAGGAAAACGAATCCCCATAGTAATTGGCTTGGAAAGTAAGAGGTCCCAAATTTTGTGAGTTCTTGCAAACAGTGGGGCTTAAAGCCTAGAGTTTTAAAGGTCAGCATATGTGGCTCTGGGAGAGCTCAGAGGACATTGGGACTGCTCTTGGGGAGAAGGCAAGCAAACAACCTGCAGACATGCAGTGTGGAAATAGCAATCTGAAGAGCACCTGGGGCATACAGTGGGGAGGTTATTTGCTCATCTCTTGGAGCTCATCCCAGAGAGAGAGCATTCACAGAGACCCATCCAGTTCCCAAAAAGGAACTGGTAGGCATTATTTCCCTCCCTTCAGCATAAGCACAGGGCCACCTGGGAGAACCAACACAGCACCAATACTCGCTCCCTAACTTGCTTACACCAAGCCCACCCCCATGCTCTGGTAGAACAGCTCCTCCCAGTCTTGCTCAGTCCCAGCACATCACCCCTTCCCCCAGAAGACAGGTCCAAACCCTTGCTGACATCACATCTCCTGATATGGGAGTTTTGTGGGGCCTTGGTTCTAGTGGCAGTGGTGACAGGTCTCATTTCACAAGCAGACCAGAACATGCCTAGTTAAAAATGCGCCGCATTCAGGCCAAGGAACAAACACTGCCCACAACAGTCAAAGAGACTCCACAGACAACTGGCCTCAAGGATAAAGCCACCAGGACACAAAAGCAGAGCACAAGTAGCACACACTGAAGACATTTCCAGAAGCACCAGGGTCTAAGCAACAGGGGACACTACTCAGCAAGGCACTACAGGACCTCTTTTTCATGAGGCCCTTACCTTAAAGAAAAGGAGATACAGCTGACTTTCATAACACACAGAAACAGACACAGAGATTTAAACAAAATCAGAAGATAGAGAAATCTATCCCAAATGAAAGAACAGGACAAGGCCATAGCCAGGTATCTAAGTGAAACAGATACAAGTAACATGCCTGGTAGAGAATTTGAAGTAATGATGATAAGGATACTCACCAGACTTGAGGAAAGAGTGGAAGACATGCGTGAGACCCTTAACAGAGATAAGGAATAATATAGCATAGATAAAAGGCTCAATAAATGAAATGAGAAGCACACTTGATGCAACAAACAGCACAATGGAAGAAGCAGAGGAACAAATTAGTGACTTAGAAGACAGAGTAATGGAAATTAAGCCAACCAAAAGAGAAAAAAAGAATTATGCAAAATGAAAATAGATTTAGGGAACTCAGTGACTTCATTTGTAGCAACATTTGTATTATAAGAGTCCCAGAAGAAGAGAGACAAAAAGGGGCAGAAAATTTATTTGAAGAAATAATAGCTGAAAACTTCCCTCATTTAGGGAAGAAAACAGATACCAGATCCAGGAGGCACAGAGTATTCCCATCAAAATCAATAAAAGCAGATCCTCACCAAGACATATTGTAATCAAATTGCTAAAATACAGTGATAAAAAATTTTAAAGGCAGCAAGACAAAAGAAGACAGTAACTCACAAAGGAAAACGCATAAGGCTAGCAGGGGATTTTTCAGCAGAAACTTTAAAAGCCAGAACGGAACAACATAATATATTCGAAGTGCTTAATGGGAAAAATCTGCAGCCAAGAATACTCTATCCAGCAAGGCTGTCATACAGAATAGAAGGAGAGATAGAGAGTTTCCCAGACAGATGAAAATTAAAGGAGCTTGTGACCACTAAATCAGCCATGCAAGAAATATTTTATTGTATTTAAATTCAGGTTAGTTAACATAGAGTGTAATATTGGTTTCAAGAGTATAATTTAGTGATTCATTGCTTACATATAACACCCACTGCTCATCCCAATAAATGCTGTCTATACCCATCACCCATTTAGCCCATTCCCCCCACCAGCTTCCCCCCCCAGCAACCCTCAGTTTGCTTGGTTTGCCTCCTTCTCTGTTTTGTCTTATTTTATTTTTCCTTCCCTTCCCTTATGGTCATCTGCTTTGTTTCCAAAATTCCACATATGAGTGAAATCATATGGTGTTTGTCTTTCTCTGACTGCCTTATTTTGCTTAGCATAATACACTCTAGTTCCATCCAGCCATGCAAGAAATATTAAAGGGGACTCTTTGAGTGAGAAGGAGAAAGTGACAGTATAAAGGTAGGAAACACAAAAGCAGTAAAAATAAATACTTCTGTAAAAAATCAGTCATGGAACTCACAAAATAAAAGTACATGAAGTATAAAAACATAAATCTAAAGTGTGGGGAGGAGTAAAGAATGAGTTCAAACCTAAATGACCATCAACTTAATATAGATTGCTATATGCAAAAGAGGTTATGTACAAACCTAATAATAACCATATATCAAAACCCACTAATAAACATGCAAAGAATAAAGAGAAAGAGATCCAAATATAACACTAAAGAAAATAACCCATGAAAGAAAGAAAAGAAAGGATCAGAGAAAATATTAAGAAACAACCACAAAACAAATAATAAAACAATAAATACATATCTATCAATAATTACTTTGAATGTAAATGGACTAAATGCTCCAGTCAAAGACAGCGGATAAAAACACAATACCCATCTGTATGCTGCTTACAAGAGACTCATTTCAGACTCAAAGACACCTGCAGATTGAAATTGAGGGGATGGAGAAATATCTGTCATGTAAATAGTTTTCAAAAGAAAGCTGGAGTAGTAATACTTATAATAGACAAAATAGACTTTAAAACAAAGACTTTTTTTTTTTAAAGATTTTATTTATTTATTTGAGAGAGAGAGAATGAGAGACAGAGAGCATGAGAGGGAGGAGGGTCAGAGGGAGAAGCAGACTCCCTGCCGAGCAGGGAGCCTGATGCGGGACTCGATCCCGGGACTCCAGGATCATGACCTGAGCCGAAGGCAGTCGCTTAACCAACTGAGCCACCCAGGCGCCCTAAAACAAAGACTTTAACAAGAGACAAAAAAGGACACTATATAATCATTAGGGGACAATCCAAAAAGAAGATATGATAATTGTAAATATTTACACACTCAATATAGGAGCACCCAAATACATAAAATAGTTAATAACACACATAAAGGAACTAATCAATAATATAATAGTAGGAGACTTTAACACCCCACTTTACATCAAAGTACAGATCATCTAAACAAAATCAAGATGGAAACAATGGCTTTAAATGACACCCTGGAACAGATGGATTTAACAGATATATTCAGAACATTCCATCCTAAAGCAGGAGAATATACATTATTTTCAAGTGCACATGGAACATTTGCTAGAATAGATCACATATTAGCCCACGAAACAAACCTCAACAAATTCAAGATGGAAGGCATGCTACATATGTTTTCTGACTTAAATGTTATGATAGTAGAAGTCAGACACAAGAAAAAAATCTAGAAAGACCACAAATACATGGAGGTTAAATAACATTCTACTAAACAATGAATGGGTCAACCAGGAAATAAAAGAAGCAATTAAAAAGTACATGGAAACAAATGAAAATGAAAACAACAGTCCAGAACCTCTGGGATATAGTAAAAGTTGTTCCAAGAGGGAAGTTTATAGCAATACAGGCCCACCTCAAGAAGCAAGAAAAATTTCAAATAAACAACCTGACCTTACACCTGAAGGAGCTAGAAAAAGAAGAACAAACAAAACCTAAAACTAGCATAAGGAAAGAAATAATAAAGAATAGAGCAGAAATAAATGAAATAGAAAGTAAAAAAACCAAAGAACAGGTCAAAAAATCAGGAGCTGGTTCTTTGAAAAGAATCAATAAAATTGATAAACCTCTAGCCAGACATATCAAGAAGGAAAGAGAAAGGACTCAAATAAATAAAATCACAAATGAGAGAGGAGAAACAACAACCAACACTGCAGAAATACAAATAATTATAAGAGAATATTATAAAAACTATATGTCAACAAATTGGACAACCTAGAGGAAATGGATAAATTTCTAGAAACATGTAAATTACCAAAACTGAGCAAGAGGAAATAGAAAATTTGAACAGACTGATAACCAGTAAAGAAACTGAGTACTCAAAAAATTCCCAACAAACAGAAATCCAGGACCAGATGGCTTCATAGGCAAATTCTACCAAACATTTAAAGAAAAGTTAATACCTAGTCTTCTGAAACTATTTCAAAAAATAGAAAAGGTTGGAAAAACTTCCAAATTCTATGAGGCCCACATTACCCCAATACTAAAACCAGATAAAGACACCACTAAAAAAGAGAAGTACAGGCCAGTATACCTGATGAACATAGATGCAGAAATCCTCAACAGAATACTAGCAAACCAAATCCAACAATACGTTTAAAAAATCATTCACCATGGGGTGCCTGGGTGGCTCAGTCGGTTAAGCGTCTGCCTTCAACTCAGGTCATGATCTCAGAGTCCTGGGATCAAGTCCTGCATTGGGCTCTCTGCTCAGCTGGGAAGCCTGCTTCTTCCTCTCCTCCCTGCTTGTGCTCTCTCTCTCGCTATCTCTGTCACTATCTGTCTCTCTCGAATAAATAAAATCTTTAAAAAAAAAAATCATTCACCATGATCAAGTTGGATTTATTCCTGGGTTGCAAGGGTGGTTCAGTATTTGCGAATCCATCAACATGATACATCACCTCAGTAAGAGAAAGGCTAAGAACCATATATGACTATTTCAATATCTGCATAAAAGCATTTGACAAAGTATACAACATCCATTCATAATAAAAACCCTCAACAAAGTAGGGTTAGAGGGAACATACCTCAATGTAATAAAGGCCTGATATGAAGCTCCACAGCCAGCATCATCCTAAATGGGGAAAAACTGAGATTTTCCCCTAAGGTCAGAAACAAGACAAGGATGTCCACTCTCACCACTTTTATTCAACATTATACTAAAAGTTCTAGCCACAGCAATCAGACAACAAAAAGAAATAAAACGCATCCAAATTGGTAAGAAAGAAGTAAAACTTTTGCTATTTACAGATGACATCGTACTCTAGATAGAAAACCCAAAAGACTCCACAAAAAAACTCTAGAATTGATAAACAAATTAGTCACAGGGTACAAAATCAACATACAGTAATATGTTGCCTTTCTGTGCACTAATAATGAAGTAGCAGAAAGCAAAATTAAGAAAATAATCCCATTTACAGTTGTGCCAAAAATACCTAGGAATAAACCTAACCAAGGAGGTAAAAGATCTATACTCTGAAAGAAATTCAAGACAATGCAAAGAAATGAAAAGATATTCCATGCTCATGGATCGGAAAAACAAATATTGTTAAAATGTTTATCCTACCTAAAGCAGTCTACAAATTTAATGCAATCTCTATGAAAATACCAAGAGCATTTTTCACAGAACTAGAACAAAGAATCATAAAATTTGTGTGGAACCACCAAAGACCTCAAATAGCCAAAACAGTCTTGAAAAAGAAAAGCAAAGCTGATAGCATCCCAATTCTGGACTTCACGTTATATTACAGAGCTGTAATAATCAAATATATGGTAGTGACACCAAAGTCAACACCTAGATTAATAGAACAGAATAGAAAACCCAGAACTAAACCCATAACTATATGGTCAATTAATCTTTGACAACACAGGAAAGAATAGCCAGTGGGAAAAAGTCTTTTCAACAAATAGTGTTGGGAAAACTGGACCTCTTTCTTGCACCATACGCAAAAATAAGTTCAAAATGGATTAAAGACCTAAATGTGTGACCTGAAACCATAAACATCCCAAAAGAGAACACAGGGAATAACCTCTTTGACATTGGCCATAGCAATTTCTTTCTAGATATGTCTCCTGAGGCAACGGAAACAAAAGCAAGAATAAAGTATTAGAACTACATCAAAATACTAGCTTCTGAGCAGGGGAGGAAATGGTCAACAAAACTAAAAAGCAGCCTATGGAATGGGAAAAGATATTTGCAAATGACATATCTGGTAAAAGGTTAGTATCCAAAATATAAAGAACTTACACAACTCAACACCCAAGAAACAAGTAATCTATTTAAAAATGGGCAGAAGACATGGACAGGCTAACAGATACATGGAAAAATGCTTAACATCACTAATCCTCAGGGAAATGCACATGAAAACTACAATGAGATATCACGTCACACCTGTCAGAATGGCTAAAATCAACCACACACAAAACAACAGGTGTTGGTGAGAATGTGGAGAAAAAGGAACATTCATGCAGTGTTGGTTGGAATGCATACTGGTGCAGCCACTGTGAAAGTATGGACATTTCTCAAAAAGTTAAAAATAGATCTACCCTTTGATCCAGCAATCCTACTACTGGGTATTTACCCAAAGAATAAAAAAACACCTTGCACCCCTATGTTTGTAACATTATTTACAATAGGGAAGATATGGAAGCAGCCCAAGTGTCCATCTATTGATGAATATTTAAAGAAGCTGTGGTGCACATACACACACACACACACACGAAATTTTGCCTTTTGCAATGACATAAATGGAGCTAGAGAGTATAATGCAACGCAAAATAAGTCAGTCAGAGAAAGACAAATACCATATGATTTCACTGACAGTGGAATTAAGAGACAAAACAAATGAGCAAAGGGAAAAAGAGAGGGAGAGAGGAGTTAAGAAATTGATTCTTAATTATAGAGAAAAAACTGATGAGTACCAGAGGGTGAGGGGATGGGTTAAATAAGTGATGGGGATTAAGGAGTGCACTTGTTGTGATGAGTACTGGGTGACGTATGGATTGTTCAAAACTATATTTTACACCTGAAACTAATGCAACACTAACTGGAATTATGTATGTTAACTAACTGGAATTACAAAGTTAAAATTTTTAAAAATTTAGGAAAGCATAAAAAATTCATGTATCTTAATTAACTTGTTTAGCAAATGCCAAAAAACAGAGACTACTTTTTTAAAAGTTACATCTTTCCCAAGACACTATATTTTAGCAGTTACAGGACTAGATCATGTTCTGCTACTGGTCGCTGTCAAAATTTTCTGTCTGTAGTAAAAATGATCATGAAAGACTGGTCCTCTCTTGGGAAACATTCCTTTATTTGAGATTGTCCTTGTTACTTATTTTTATGGAATGATGACAGTAGTAGATAGTGTTGTGGTTTGGTTTGTTTTTAAAAATTTATTTCCTCACTTGGCAGAATTTAAAACTTGGCAATTCCATGTGGGTTCCCAAAACCTCTTTAGAAAATTTTCCTGTTTATGAAATCCAAAAACCTGATAGTCACTAGATTAGATCATTTAATTTGGCTGTATTGATTGTTTTTGGATAAAATCTAGTTCCATTTGGTTTGTCTTTCCTTGCTTTGTCTAATCCACGGAAATGACAGAGAACAAATGCCATGCCTGGTGTTCTCTCTAAATGTCAGAGTACCCTAATGATCATTAAAGCTTTTTGTAAAAAGAAATCTGCATGTTACCCACCAAACAGTTTTTTAACTGTGAGGCGAACGTGATAACCACTACACTACGGAAACAGTTTTTTAACTGTGTACATTAACTTTACCATCATGTCCATAATCCTTAAATAGTTGATCATTTTTCTCAGGTATTTAAACAATACTGCATGCAATTTATAAAGAAGCTTAGAATTTGTTTTCCTTATGTTCTAAAATTATGAAGCATTTTTATTATGGTACAAGCCTGGCAGTTCTTTTTTTTTTTTTTTTTAAATCTTTTATTCTTACTTTAATCACCATACATTACATCATTAGTTTTTGATGTAGTGTTTCATGATTCATTGTTTGCTTATAACACCCAGTGCTCCATGCAGAACGTGCCCTCTTTAATACCCATCACCAGGCTAACCCATCCTCCCACCCCCCTCCCCTCTAGAACCCTCAGTTTGTTTTTCAGAGTCCGTCGTCTCTCATGGTTTGTCTGCCCCTCTGAAGTTCCCCCCTTCATTTTTCCCTTCCTACTATCTTCCTCTTTTTTTTAACATATAATGTATTATTTGTTTCAGAGGTACAGGTCTGTGATTCAACAGTCTTAACACAATTCACAGCACTCACCATAGCAATACCCTCCCCAATGTCTATCACCCAGCCACCCCATCCCTCCCACCCACCCCCCCTCCAGCAACGCTCAGTTTGTTTCCTGAGATTAAGAATTCCTCATATCAGTGAGGTCATATGATACATGTCTTTCTCTTATTTCGCTCAGCATAACACCCTCCAGTTCCATCCACGTCGTTGCAAATGGCAAGATCTCATTCCTTTTGATGGCTGCATAATATTCCATTGTATATATATATATATATATACCACATCTTCTTTATCCATTTATCTGTCGATGGACATCTTGGCTCTTTCCACAGTTCGGCTATTGTGGACATTGCTGCTATAAACATCGGGGTGCATGTACCCCTTTGGATCCCTACATTTGTATCTTTGGGGTAAATACCCAGTAGTGCAATTGCTGGGTCGTACGGTAGCTCTATTTTCAACTTTTTGAGGAACCTCCATACTGTTTTCCAGAGTGGCTGCACCAGCTTGCATTCCCACCAACAGTGTAGGAGGGTTCCCCTTTCTCCGCATCCCCGCCAACATCTGTCGTTTCCTGACTTGTTAATTTTAGCCATTCTGACTGGTGTGAGGGGGTATCTCATTGAGGTTTTGATTTGGATTTCCCTGATGCCGAGCAATGTTGAGCACTTTTTCATGTGTCTGTTGGCCATTTGGATGTCTTCTTTGGAAAAATGTCTGTTCATGTCTTCTGCCCATTGCTTGATTGGATTCTTTGTTCTTTGGGTGTTGAGTTTGATAAGTTCTTTATAGATTTTGGATACTAGCCCTTTATCTGATATGTCATTTGCAAATATCTTCTCCCATTCTGTCGGTTGTCTTTTGGTTTTGTTGATTGTTTCTTTTGCTGTGCAAAAGCTTTTTATCTTGATGAAGTCCCAATAGTTCATTTTTGCCCTTGCTTCCCTTGCCTTTGGCGATGTTTCTAGGAAGAAGTTGCTGAGGCTGAGGTCGAAGAGGTTGCTGCCTGTGTTCTCCTTTAGGATTTTGATGGACTCCTGTCTCACATTGAGGTCTTTCAACCATTTGGAGTCTACTTTTGTGTGTGGTGTAAGGAAATGGTCCAGTTTCATTCTTCTGCATGTGGCTGTCCCAACACCATTTGTCGAAGAGATTGTCTTTTTTCCATTGGACATTCTTTCCTGCTTTGTCAAAGATGAATTGACATAAAGTTGAGGGTCCATTTCTGGACTCTCTATTCTGTGCCATTGATCCATGTGTCTGTTTTTGTGCCAATGGCATCCTGTCTTGATGATGACAGCTTTGTAATAGAGCTAGAAGTCCGGAATTGTGATGCCGCCAGCTTTGCTTTGCTTTTTCAACATTCCTTTGGCTATTCGGGGTCTTTTCTGGTTCCATACAAATTTTAGGATGATTTGTTCCATTTCTTTGAAAAAAGTGGATGGTATTTTGATGGGGGTTGCGTTGAATGTGTAGATTGCTCTAGGTAGCATTGACATCTTCACAATATTTGTTCTTCCAATCCACGAGTATGGGACGTTTTTCCATTTCTTTGTGTCTTCCTCAATTTCTTTCATGAGTATTTTATAGTTTTCTGAGTACAGATCCTTTGCCTCTTTGGTTAGATAAGCCTGGCAGTTCTTAACAATAAGGTTTACCAGCAGGAAGGTCTAACAACTGATTAGGGCAAGTATAATTCAGAATCTTCTTTGAAGTTATTGGTTATTGGTATATTCTTTCAAAAGAATGGCTTAGCTATCCAAATCCAGACAAGTTTTTGATAAATTATAATGCCAGAGGATTAGGATATAAGAATTAAAAGCAAAACCAGGAGATAATTATAAGTGTAATGAGTTTGAAAATCATGAATAGTCTGAATCAGGTTAGAAAATAGTTAAACATTTGCTGAAGAATATTTTGGAAGTTCATCATAACTCACATGGAAGAAGGTGGTGATTCACTAAGAACATAGTTACATTAACTTTTCCCAAGCTGTCTAGCTCTAAGGATTGTTATATTAAGTTACATCTATATAATGTTTTTGGATACTAGTTTTATTTCCCACATTGGTTTGAAAATGGAGGGTCCTTTTAAAATATATGTTGCAGTCTTTCCATCTTTCATGAGAATCTCACTTAGTGAGAATACCTCTTCTACCTGAGATACATATCCTCTTTTAATAGTGTTTTGACAGGGTCATGGCAAGTTCATTTGAGGAAGGACAAAGAAGAAAGTGTAGAGTAGTGAATAAAAACATGGGTTCTGGAGTCCTAGTCCTATGTTTGAGTTCCAGTTTTACCACTTACTAATAACTGTCACTAGGATAAAGGTTGCCAGATTTAGCAAATAAAAATACAGAAAACCCAGGTAATGTGAATTTCAGATAAATTATAATATTTAGCATAAATATCTCATGCAAAATTTGGAGACATACTTATGCTAAAAAAAAAAAAAAGTCATTCATTGTTTATCTGAACTTCACATTTAACTGGGCATCCTGCACTTGATCTGACAAGCTACAGCATTCAGCAAGTAACAGTCTGCCTTATTCCCAGCTTTAAGATCAATGGAGTAAATTATACTTGTAGAATGTTGTTAAATAATGTACATAAGTGCTCAGTTCAGAGTCCAGCACATAGTAGCACTCAGTAAATGTCAAATATATGGAAGGCCTTCTTTCAGTTGTCAGACATCTAGCCTGGCATCCTAAAACAGATAGGACTCTAGCCTTAAAATGTTATTAGACATCCAGTTGGAGTTCTGTGCCAAATTCTAAGATTCTTGAGTGAAGAGTATGCTAGTCTGAGTGGTCAGAGACTTGTACTCTTGTCTTTTAAAATTTGGGGAGGAGGAATTATATAGCCTAGGCTAGTTAGTATACACAGAGGTAGAAATAGGAAGTGAACGCCTATATTTTTAAAAGAAATCAAAGGTCAAGGAAAAAATTATAAAGGCTTTAGAGTCAAACTACCTATGATTCCATTTTGAGATCGGCCACTTTACTTAACCTCTGCACTCTATTTTCCTTCTCTGTAAAATGGGAATAATACCCATGGGTGGTGGTGTAAAGAGTAAATGATGTAGGTCATGTATAACCCTAGGAACAGGTCTTGGAACTTGTTAACTACTCAGTAAATGTTAGTTTGTTGGCATAATTTGTCCATGATGCCAAACTGCCAATTTGATTAAAAATAAGTGATTCTCCTAATGCCCAGCATATGTTTGCCATGGGGTATTGATTGGCTAAGGGGCATGGAATGGATAGATTCTGGGTATTTAAATTCAAGTATTCTATAAAATCTGGGGAGGACAGGAGTAGATTGCATGTAACAAAAGTAGTACTTTCTATTTATGTGTCACTTAACCAGAGTACAAATCGTTTCATATCATTTTCACAATTCTGTGAGGTAGGTGTTGTTACGCTGTCTTTACAGATGAAGAAAGCAGAGGTTTAGTGTTAGAGGCCTAAAGTCATAACAGCTGATTCAAGAGGCAGATTTGATACAGTTCTACTGATTTCTAGTCCATTGTTCTTTTTTCTATGTTTACTGTTTCCCATCATAATTGTTGTATTAGGATTATCATCATTGAGGTCTTTGGTTTCTCAACAGGTTTTTTTTTTTTTTTTTAAACACTGGCTGTGGTCGAGACAATTTATGAGGCATTGTGGAGACTAAAGAGAGGCAGAAGACTTGATTACATGTGCAAGAAGTTTAAAATTTAGTATCTAGTTTTTCAGTTGAAGTAATGCATACATGGTGTGGTAAACATTCGAATAGTACAGAAGATTTTACATTGAAATTTCTCTCTCACCCCATTTCCCCAATCACCCTCTCCAAAGGCAGTCACTGTCAATGGTTTCTTCTGTATTTCAGAAATGTTCTGTGTAAGCATATATTTATATTTATATGTACACATGTGCACTCTTTTGCACCTTACTTTTTTCTTTTAGCAATATATTCTAATATATCTACTTGGTTTTTAATTTAAATGACTTTAAATACTAATGGAAGAGAATATATCTCTGGTGCTATTGTTAAAACTGTCTTATCCAATTTTTCATTTGTGCTTGAGGCATGCAAAAATGGGCCACCCTTCTCCCATAATTTAGGAAGATAGCCTGATACATCCCAAATCTGCCACTGCCATTACCTCAGTCCAGGTCACATCATCTCTACCCAGCCACCACCAGTCTTTCTGCCACTTCCCTTGCTCTCTTCTAGTTCTTTCTCCACACAGAAACCAGGGTGACCTTAAGAACATGAACTAGAGCAGGTCTCTCCTCCATGGTTGCCCAACACACACAGAAGTTCTTTGTTTTCTGGTCAAAAAGCCCTGTGTGATCTGTCTACCTATTTGCCCTTACCACAGGCCTTCAGACTCACCAATCTCAGTTATACCAAGGAGCTGCTTACCGATCTTCTGTTTATCTTTGTGTGGCTGCTCCTTGTCACTCATATTAAATTTCCTTGCATAGAGGTTTTCTTGTCCATCCAGTTGAAAGCTAGTCTTTTAGGTTACCTTATATTAAATACCTTATGATAATTATCTGGAAGTCTACCGGAAAATGATAGAATCATTTTGATGAGTTTGTTTTCTTATTCCTTTATTGTCTGTTTCCACCCCCACTAAATCTAAGTTCTTTGCCTGTGTTTTTCACCACTGGCCTTTTCAGTGCCTATATTAATACCTGACAACCTGGTAGGTAGTAGAGACTCAGTAAATATTTATTGACTGAATATATGAATGAATGAGTGAATAGTCTTTTTTTTTTTTTTTAAGATTTTATTTATTTATTTGAGAGAGAGAGAATGAGAGACAGAGAGCACGAGAGGGAGGAGGGTCAGAGGGAGAAGCAGACTCCCTGCCGAGCAGGGAGCCCGATGTGGGACTCGATCCCGGGACTCCAGGATCATGACCTGAGCCGAAGGCAGTCGCTTAACCAACTGAGCCACCCAGGCGCCCCGAATGAGTGAATAGTCTTAAGAGATTTGTTTATACTATATTGTTACAAGTGTTACAAATATTATACTGTACTATTAATGTTACAATAGGAATTATAGTCTTCTAGTGGTGAAGAAGGAAACTGTACTATTTTGTATAAATATTTATACTATGTATTATACTATTATAGGAAAAAATATCATTGGTAATTATAAAATGTAGTTTAAAAAAGTTACTTAAAAATTTTCTCTGACATATTAGCATATGTTATGATAGAATATTTGTAGTTATTGTACAATAGAGTGATACAATAAATATGAATTATTCCATTTGAAACAGTTTATAAAGATTTAGTGATGTGTTAAAGGATAATTTGAACTACTGACTATCAATTCATGTAGTCTGTGATAAGTTTTAGGTGTACAACATAACGACTTGATATTTGTGTATATTGTGAAATGATCACCTTACATACTTAGGAAAATTTTTTTCTTGTGATGATGAATTTTAATTTAATCTACTCCCTTAGCAACTTTCAAATATGCAATAGACTATATTGCATATACAATATACTATATTGTAACAATATAGTATAAACAAATCTCTTAAGACTATTCACTCATTCACTATATTCACCATGCTGTACATTACATCCCCATAACTTATTTTATAACTGGAAGTTAGTACCTTTTGACCCCCTTCACCCATTTTACTCACCCGCCAGTCTGGCAACCATTAGTCTGTTCTCTATATCTACGAACTTGATTTTCTGTTGTTTTGTTTTAGATTCCACATATAAGAGATATCATACGGTATTTGCCCTTCTCTGTCTGACTTTTTTCACCTAGCATAATGCCCTCCAGGTCCATCCATGTTGTATCAAATAGCAAGATTTCACTCTTTTTATGGCTGAATAATATTCCATTGTATATACGCCACACTTCATCCATTCATCTGTCAGTGGATATCTAGGTTGTTTCCATATCTTTGTGATTGTAAATAATGCTGCAGTGAACATGGGGCTGCATATATGTTTTTGAATTAGTACTTTTTATTTTCTTTGGATAAATGCCCCAAAGTGGAATTACAGGATCACATGATAGCTCTAGTTTTAATTTTTTGAGGAACCTCTATAATGTTCTCCATACATTCCCACCGACAGTGCACAAGGGTTCCCTTTTCTGTGCATCCTTGCCAGCATTTGTTATCTCTTGTCTTTTTGATACTAGCCATTCTAACGGGTGTGAGGTGATAACTCATTGTGGTTTTGATTTACATTTCCCTGATGATTAGTGATGTTGAGCATCCTTTCATGCTGGCCATCTGTATGTCTTCTTTGGGAAAAAAAAAAAAAAGTCTATTCAGATCCTCTTTGGAAAAATGCCTCTTTAGATCCTCTGCCCATATTTTAATTGGATTGGGTTTTTTGTTTTTTGTTTTTGCTGTTGAGTTATGTGTATTGTATTTTGGATATTAACCCCTTATCACAGACATGATTTGCAAATATTTTTTCCCATTCAGTAGGTTGCCTTTTCATTTTGTTGATGGTTCCTTTGATGCGCAGAAGCTTTTTCATTTGATATGGTCCCACTTAACTTATTGTTGCTTTTTGGTGCCAAATCCAAAACCATCATTACCAATTCTGGCATCAAAAAGCTTACCCTCTGTGTTTTCTTCTAGGAGTTTTATGATTTAGGCCTTATATTCAAATCTGTAATCCATTTTGTGTTAAAATTTATGTATGATGAGAGATAGTGGTCCAGTTTCATTCCACTGCATATAGTTGTCCAATTTTCCCAATGCTGTTTATTGATGAGAATGTACTTTCTCCATTTTAGATTCTTGGCTTCTTTGTCATAAATTATTTGATCATACATATGTGGGTTTATTTCTTGGCTTTCTATTCTGTTCATCTGTGATTCTGTTTTTATGCCAATATCATACTGTTTTAATTACTGTAGCTTTGTTAATATAGTTTGAAATCAGAGTGTGATGCCTCCAGCTTTGTTCTTCTTTCTCAAGGTTGCTTTGGCTGTTGGAGGTCTTTTGTGTTTCTTTCCATCTTTTAGAGATTGTTTGTTCTATTTCTGTGAAAAAAAAAAGCCATTAGAACTTTTATTTGGATTGCACTGCTTCATAGACTGCTTTGGGTACAATGAACATTTTAACAGTATTCTTCCAGTCCCTGAACACATAATATGTTTCCATTTATTTGTGTCTTCTATAGTTTCTTTTATTAATATCTTACAGTTTTCACTGTATAGGTCTTTTACCTTCTTGGTGAAATTTACTCCTAGCTATTATATTCTTTTTGATAAAGTTATAAATGGAATTATTTTCTTAATTTCTCTTTCTGATACTTTGTTATTAGTGTATAGAAGCACTACAGATTTTCATATAGTGACTTTGTATCCTGCAGCTTTACTGAACTCTTTTATTAGATCCTATAGTTTTTTTATGGAGTCTTCAGGGTTTTTTATATGTAATACCATGTCATCTGCAAATAATGACAGCTTTCCTTCTTTTGTTTATTTCCCCAACTTGAATGCATTTTATTTCTTTTTCTTACCTAATTGCTATGGCTGGGACTTCCAATACTATGGTCAGTAAAAGTGGCAAGTACAGACATCTTTGTCTTTTTCCTGACTTGAGGAAAAGTTTTGAGCCTTTTCACTGTTGAATATTATGTTAGCTGTGCACTTGTCATATATGGGGCCTTTATTATGTTAGGGGATCTGTTTACAGTTTTAACAAGTGGAAAAAAATTCTACTTAAAATTGTTACTTAATAAGGAACTTAGTACAGATACTGAATCATTATATTGTACACTTGAAACTAACATAATGTTCTATGTCAGTTATACCTCAATTTAAAAAGAAAAAAAAGGAACTTAGTGGCTATTTACTACTTAAATTTTTGCTTACATTTGTAATAGTGTTATTCATACTAGCATATTTAAGAAATTTTCCCTAAGACACAGCAGCTAGTCAAATGGGAAGCAATTGTAAGGTATAGTAAAGGCACTTTAGGAGGATTGTGCTCTGTGTAAATTCTCTTAACACCTTATTGACCAACCTGTCCCTCAAAATGAACGAATGAAAATATGTGTGTGTGTATTTGTTTGGAGTATTGCATTAGTAGAAATGATAATTAGGAGTTACAGTTTTATTTATTTTCATGTTTGGTTTAGTGGTACCTCCAGAGCTGCTCACCAAATCTTTGGCTGCATTTCTTTTCCCTTCAGTAATAATGAACAAATGGTGGTTTCTATTTTAGCTCACAAAGATTTGACAACAGGCAATCACGCAAGCCCCATGTTCTCCTCCTCCCCCGTAGAGAATTAAATCTCTCTCTCTCTCTGTCAAATAAATAAAATCTTTAAAAAGTTAATGTCAGTCAGATGCTCACCCCCCACACTTTAAATTCTTAGATCCGGAGATTGGATATGTTTTCCTTCTATAAAATTTTTCTCTAAAGAAAATACATTTAATATAAATCAGATATTAGATACTGTGTGTGTAAAAGCATCTTGCACTTTGTAAATAGGAAGCAAAGTTAGTTGACTCTGTTAGCTAATTCTCCATTAGGTGAAGTTCAATCAGGTTTAGCATCACATTTTGTCACCCTTACATAAGAGGCCCCTGAAGGCAGAATGTATTTATCTGCACCTAGCATAATGTCCCTCCAGCCAATAGAATGTTCTCAAAAATGTTTATTGTGTGATGAATTATACATATTAGTTATACCTCAGATTCCCTTTCAATAACAAAAGCATTTTTAAATTGGTTTTCTACTGTCTATTATGGGTTTTTGCTGGCACGTCTACTCAATTGAGTCAGACAGATAATGGGTCGATATTTCTGCCATTGCTGGCTGGGTTTGTAAGTGCACCACAACAGAAGGTTCGAGTTAATTGTCCAAGACATAGATTTTGATTTTGTTTATATGGTGGCTGGACCTGACTATAGATGTGGAAACAAACTCAAAATCAGTTACTTTATATTGAGCATGCTTCTGTCACCCTGAGTGAAAACTAGAGATGAATGTTTATGATGTTGCTTGTGAATATATGTTCTTTAATGTAGTGCTCTTTAAACTTGGATACATGAAAATTATCTAGTGGGTTTGGGAACACAAGTGGTTTAAAGGGAAATCAATTTCGAGAAACTCATCTTTATTTTTATTTATTTTAAAACATTTTTTTTGTGTGTCAGAAATTGGGAAAGATTATTTTTATTTTTATTTTATTTTATTTTTATTTTTTATTTTTTTAAGATTTTATTTATTTATTTGACAGAGAGAGACACAGCGAGAGAGAGAACACAAGCAGGGGGAGCAGTTGAGGGAGAAGCAGGCTTCCCGCCGAGCAGGGAGCCCGATGCAGGGCTCGATCCCAGGACCCTGGGATCACGACCTGAGCTGAAGGCAGACGCTTAACGACTGAGCCACCCAGGCGCCCCTATTTTTATTTTATTTTATTATGTTATGTTAGTCACCATACAATACATCATTGGTTTTTGATGTGGTGATCCACGATCCATTGTTTCCGTATAACACCCAGTGCTCCATGCAGTACGTGCCCTCCTTAATACCCATCATCCGGCTAACCAGTCCCCCCTCTCCCCTCCCTCTAAAACCCAGTTTGTTTCTCAGGTCCATAGTCTCTCATGGTTCATCTCTCCCTCCAATCCCCCCCCCCATTTTTCCCTTCCTTCTCCTAATGTCCTCCATGCTATTCCTTATGTTCTACAAATAAGTGAAACCATATGATAATTGACTTTCTCTGCTTGACTTATAGTACTTCTCTTTAAAATGGATCTACCCTATGAATGCTCTGTGGTCAAAGCTTCAGGCTGTTTATTCTTTTTTACCTCTACTTGACAATTGCCTTCTGCCACTTAAAAAAAGAAGGGGGATATAGCTTTCACCCATAATCTTATTTGGTACATTGCATACATGTGAAATCCTCCAGGAATAGAAGGGGCAAACAAAAAGTCCATTCTAAATACTGGTTTTAGGGAAGCCTCTGATGAGGGGGGTAATGCAGTTTTTCAATATTATTTTAAGACATAGAGAAGAAAATAAAAATAGAGCACCATTTCTTTAACATATTTTGAGTTTCTCTAAACAATTTGAAATTCATTTGGTTACTAGTTTTATCATTAGTTTTTTAAATAATGTCTTTTTCAAACATAGTCTCTCTTTGAGTACTTCCAGAGTAGTGCATATTTAATTTTACACTTAAAAGTCTGCTTGATCTGAATATCTGCATGAATATTGTACTTGGAAAAGACAGCCCTGGTGTTAATGGTGTCATAATTCTTCCTGGTACAAATTTCATTGTGGTCACTGTCTGTCTCACTTTATAAAGGCAATTGGAAGCTATCCAATTTATCCTTTGTAATTTTTATAATAATTGAAAGAACACATGGGAAAAAATATCATTGGAGTTTAGAGATGATTGAACTAAAATACATGAATATGATAGATTGCAAAATGTGCCTCTGTGTGGGGAGGGGTGGGAGACAGGGAGAGGGAAGGAGAGAGAGAGACAGAGAAACTCAGGTTACACAATGCATGGTAATGGGGAAAACTTCAGAGAACCATGTGTAGGCTGTCAGTGATGGTGTTGAGCCTTGAATAAAATTGCATTTTATCATCTCAGTGAGAAACAATCAAAAGTTAGGAACAAAGACTTAAAAGTAAATTTAGACCAAGATACCTTGATCTCTGTAATTTAAGCAATTTACTTTTGCTTTCTCATTCTTAAAATTTAATGAACTTCAAATTTGAAGAATCATTCTGACCTGTTTAGTCTCAGTGGACGCATATGATTGTTGTCTAGCTCCTGGGTTTAAGTTGCAGGAATTTCACTTAAAGAAATGATTGGTAGGGACACCTGGGTGGCTCAGTCAGTTAAGCACCTGCCTTCAACTCAGGTCATGGTCCCGAGGTCCTGGGGTCCTTGCTCAGCGGGGATTCTCCGTCTGCCGCCCGCATTCCCTGCTTGTGTGTTCTCTCTGACAAATAAATAAATAAAATCTTTTAAAAAATTAAGAAACGATTGATAAATTTGCAAAGCAGTGGTTTTTAACGAAGGGCTCATACCAGAGTCAGGAGTAGAGCATTTAGAAATATTCATATATTTTCTCAACTGGGAATCTGATTCAGTAGATCTGGGATGGGGCTCAGTAATCAATATTATTAAAAAATTCCTTGACTAATTTTGATGACCACTATGGTAGAAGATTATGTTTTACCTAGGGACTGACTCTGGAAATATTTCTGAAAATCAACCTTTCTTTACTCAGATATCTGTCTTCCATTTATACCTTTGTGTATTAGTTTCCTAGGGCTGTTATAACAAATTACCACACACTTGGAGTCTTAAAACAACAGAAATTTATCTTCTCCTAATTTTGGAGGCCAGAAGTCTGAAATCAAGTTGTCAACATGCTGCACTCCCTTTGGAGTGTCTAGGAGAGAATCTCTGCCTCTCCCAACTTACGGTGGTTGCTGGCATTCCTTCACTTGTGTCTGTAATCCAATTTCTGTGTCCATCTTCACATTGCCTTCTCTTCTTCTGTCTTTCTTAAATCTCCACCTTCCATCCTCTATGGACACCACCCAGCCCAGATACCCTCCCCATCTCAAGATCATTAACTTAATCACATTTGCAGTCTTTTTGCTATATACAGAAATGTTTACAGGTTCCAGGGATTAGGACCTGGACATCATCTGAGGGTCCATTATTTAGCCCACCATAACTGGTTATTACCTTACTGCATATAATGTATATATGGGTTACTGTGACCCATTAAGGTTGATTTATCCCCAACTATCAATTTGTGGCCACTGTGATATAACAGCCTTTCATGACAGTGTTTGCCCACAAACCTTGCTCTCTTGGAGCTAGGTCAAATAACCCCTTACATAGCTACGGATAAATTATTTTCCTGAGCTATAGACTACATCTCCAGTTTCAGCCATTTATATGGCAGATACCTTTAGTTGTAAGTGGACTGAGACTATAGGATCAGTGTGGCAAACCAGTCATGGTCACCAACAAAGGCATTTGAAGCCTGTGTCCTAGCAACAGTGACTTTTGTTGAAAGCTCATCCTCTAGAATTACAATGACCACCATTATTGAATGTATTCTAAGAGAGGCACAAGCCTTTTTACCTTTTCACGTGGGTCTTGACAAGCCAGGCATTTACAGTGCTGTAAAGTTTGGTCTTAGGAGGAAACAATGTAGTTAGTTTTAGTTAGTTGATAAAAGAGAATGTATTTAGTTGAATGAATATAGTCAATTGATTTCTGAAAAATGTGATTTCTGAGTCAGAGCTTGTGAAAAAAAGCTATTGGACCTTGAGAGAAGTTAATTAACATATGACTTCATTTTCTTTAACCTATAGAAGGAAGAATTTGTTTTATGATTTCTAAGGCCCCTGTCAGCTGTGAAATTCCATTTTGTTGTTTCTTGAGTGGGAATTAGAGAGTTTTTACAATTCATCCCGAAAACATTATTACTAAAAGATTTGTCCCTATGCCATTAGCAGGCAGATACAAATATGATTTTAACTTGGAACTTTCCTGCTTGTATGATAGGAATATAATAGTATTGTGGATGAAATAGTTGATAGAAAAATTCTGGCAGTCCTAGGATTCTGACTTGGATATATTTTATATTACTGTAAACTGCCTTTACTTGGGCTTTATGTATAGTGTTTCCACACTCAAAAAATTAAATACTTTATACTAAGTTTACTAAGTTTGAGGGTACATTTTCACTTTTAGGTCTTCATGCCTTAGTTCCTCTTTACTGAGTTTGTAGTATTTGGAAACATCCAAGTGCATCTGACCTATGGATCCAATGTTCACAAGAGTTCACACAAACTTAGGCTCACCTACATTTAAGTGATAAGATGAGGAAGATGTGAGTAATGGGGATTATCCAAAGAGTTATGAGAAATTATGAGAAAGTTATGAGAAAATTCAGGAGACTGTATTGTGTCACAGAAAATAAGGAAGAAAATATTTGAGAGTATTCAATGCTGCTGACAGGCAAAGTGATGCAGGAACACTGAAAAGTGGCTTGAATTTAGCATGAAAGAATCGGATGCATTTATTGTGATCAGTTTTTAATGGAGGAACAGGAATAAAAGCAAGATTGCCTGATTTGAAGAGAAGACATTAAGTGGAGATGTGAATTCCAGAAACTTATCTCAGGAATTTAGCTAAAATAGCGGCTGAGGAACAAAGGGTGCTAAATTGCAGAAGTGGGGTTTAGAGAGACTTGCACATGTTTGAAAGCTAATAGAAAGGCACTAGTAAAGGAGGAGATGTTACCACAGAAAGGGAAGGTATCAGGACCAGTTTTAGAGGTTTAGCCTGGTAGAGGTGGGATATCCCTTCCCTTACCATCAGAAAGGCAGAAAAAATAGATGCCATTGCAGATACATTTTAGGGAAGATGGCAAAGAGTTAAAGGAGGCTCATGAATAAGCCTCTCCTGAAGTTTGAGATGATGAATATTCAATGGCATTAATTTGTGTTCTTGTTCAATTTTCACCATTAATGCTGAATTAGTCACATACAAATAGGGGAGGCTGTGAAGCTCAGGAGGATTACACTATTGGCTAGCTAGGTCAGTGCTACCCCTTCTTTAATATATACCCCAACCTCCTTGACTTCAGGGCTGGGCCCAGTCATTATATTTCGTCTTCCAGCCACATGGATTAGTCCATGGGGAGGACAGGTGATCTAAACCACACCAATTAGAATCTTTTCAAATTGGAGTTAGGAGAAAGAACTGTTTTTTCTTGTTGAAAGACATAAAAGATGTAAATGGGTGTTGCTTGTTGTAGACATGTTTCTTGTGTAGTAAAAAACAAGGAGTGGAGATGTTTGGGGTGGAAAGAGA
The DNA here is from genome assembly GCF_002201575.2 of Neomonachus schauinslandi. Taxonomy (NCBI): domain Eukaryota; kingdom Metazoa; phylum Chordata; class Mammalia; order Carnivora; family Phocidae; genus Neomonachus; species Neomonachus schauinslandi. Next base: position 41,011,370 of record NC_058404.1, read on the forward strand.
ATAGTTGAGAGGAGAGTAGGAGAGTTTTAAATGCCTGTGTCCCTGAGGCCAGCCCCATCCATGTCTTTTTATGATTTGGCTACATAAACTATTACATATACAATTAGGCCCCCTTATGCATAAGGTAGCTAGAGTTTAGGTATTTGTATTTGAAACTAAAGAAACCTTAACTAATATAGGGGGTATAAATTGGAGAAGTCAGAGTAGGATTGGTCAAGAGTTTCAGTGTTTCTTTTTTAGGTACAATAGAGAGGCAGTAGGACAAAGAAGTTGAAGATATTAATAATAACAAGACTGGTTGATGTGATAGAGCATGGGGTCTAGGTTGCACGAGAATGGAAGGGAGGACTGTGGGGCTAAAGAGGAATCAATTCTTAACTAAGCTAATACGTAAAAGGATAGGAAGTTGTGATGAAGGATATATAAGTATTAGATGCATTTGCAAAGCATATTTTCCTTTTTTTAAGAAAAATAGTGTCATTATAAAGCACCAGAAAGATTCAAGCAAATCCCTTTGTAATTTTGCAATTGGAAAAGGATAAGCATAACATCCACTTTTTAGATTTGTCATGTTATAATATATACACTGGGAGAGGACTACAATATGACAAGTTTGTTGAATTTTACAGAATACTTTATAAAAGATTTTTGTTGCATGATATGCATCTGAACAAGAATTTTCTATTTTGGAACTCAGTACCTCATTAAGCAAAATACTCTCATGGACAAAAAATTTGAAAAAACTTGCTTTAGGACAGAATTGAATATATTAGAAAATTTTTAGATGCTTAGATATCATTGTCAAGTATCTACCTTTATGAACAGATCTTTTTTTTTATCTTTACTACATTGTTAAATTACTCTAGGTAATTTTGAGTATGATAGTATATAAAGAACCTTTAATGATCTGTCTTTTTTCAGTTGCAGTTTCTCAGCTCACTATTACTTGTGGGTTCAAAATGCTCATGCAGGTAATGGAACCCATTTAAAAGGCATTTATCCAGCAAGAGTCTCTGAGGCTTGAGTTAGACATCTTCTCTCTCTGCACATCTAAACAAGTGCAGTCTCATGAGACATTTAAACAATAGGTTGTTGTAGTTCTTCAGTAAATTTGAGTTCCTTCAAAAGAACATCCAATTTATAGCATGGTCTTTGTGCCTCATTTAACCCTTATTTTAATTTGATGTTCTATCAGTTTTTGTATTTGAGGACACGTTTTACCATGTCCTATTAATGATGAAATGCCTTCTAATTTTTATTAGCTTCATAATTATTCAGTATTTAAACTGACTGTTGTAGCCACCCTGCAAAATTCCCACAGAGTTTGTGAAAATACTGGCTAAGGATACATGAATTAAATCTCAAGTAATATAAAATCTGTAACCTAAATATATTTGTACTGAATCTTTGTTGAGTTGAGTTGGTCCAAGTTCCTTGAAGAAGAACATTCCAGCATCATTATAATATCCTTTTCTTCAGTATAATTTGTTGTCGTGGTTTTATAGCTTAAAGATACATTTGTGTTTTCTTTTACATCTTACTCAAAATTAAGAAAGCATAGATGTGGAGTAGCATTTTCTTGGGTGGTTGTCATAGTGGAACAACTTGATTACAAGGATCTTATCTGGGAGAATCAGAGAGAATCAGGCTGACTGTCATTACTGTTACCAAAACTCTAGTTTTCTGTCTTTCCCCTCCACCACCTCACACCCACCAGGGTAGCACTCACTAACTGTAAAGCACAATTATGAAGTTAGACTGATAACAACTGCATGAGTCATTGGTATAGAAACTCTGAAATTATTCTAAGATAGTTTTCTATGCCCTAGGTTCAGTCCCCCTCATATGTATCTTACTCATTAAAATGTTATGAAAACAGTTAAATTTATTACATCAATGAAAAAGGTATGCATACTTCAGTATCCAAACTAATGAAACTACAAGACCATATTTTGAATAAGGAAAATAGAGTACATGGTCTAATTTTAATCATATCCTAATATTTTACATGGTAAAATGTAATGCAGTGTTGTGTGTCTTATTTATAAAAGCCATTTTTTACTTTGTGCAAAATCTGTTTCACAAAATGCTGCTTACCCTATGCTTATTTGCCTCACCTGTCCTTATCTTTCACAGCCAACAGGGGTGACTAACAAGGGGCTTAGGAATTACTTGCTGATTCCTTTTGGCTTTGGTCATTTGCTGAATTAAAAATATTGAACAGAATGAAAAGAATAATTCCATCTTGTTTTCTCTCTTTACAGGCTCTGTACAACTCTATTAAGAATGAGAAGCTTGAATGGGCAGTGTGAGTATGCTGGATGTCAGCATTTTAATAAGTGAACTACTTGTTCTTTTCTTACTGTCTTTCTTTATGCTTTAGAGGGTGATCTTAGAGAAGGATTAAATATGCATGGCCAGTCCTCATTTTACACCAGTGTCTAACGTACTCTGTATAAAACCTAAGTAAACCCTGAGTATTCCATGTCTTTTTCTTGGTACCCAGCATGCTTCTATTTGCTTTTAGTCTAGTTGCCTTGCCTAGAGACAATTATCTTTTTAATGTATCCTTTTAAAAAACAGCCATTCTAGAAAAAAACTGATAAAATCACGTAATTCCAAAATCCAGTACAAATGATTTTGGTACCGTCTACTTACTATAATTCCTTCCTTCCTATCATCATAGATCAAGGTTTTCCAGTCTTATTTCCAATGACCCCAATTATATCAAGATATTGATAAACTTGAGAAATGATGGATTAAATAAGCAAAAAAAATTTTTTTAATGGCAGAACTTCCAGGAGCTTGTACAATGCCAATCTCCAAGAGAGGAATCAAATTTGCAGTGTTTTCTGAACCTTTCAACAGTATAATGTAGTGTTTCAAGGTACATACTTCGGTAGATACTAGTATAGATAAATTATATCTAACTCTATGTAGACCAACAATACTGCTCTTGCTGAACTTTCACAGATCAATGCAGCAGTTAAGAATTTAACTTAAAAAAAATTGTTGCTGGGTGCCTGGGTGGCTCAGTCGTTAAGCGTCTGCCTTCAGCTCAAGTCATGATCCCAGGGTGCTGGGATCCAGCCCCACATCGGGCTCCCTGCTCTGCAGGAAGCCTGCTTCTCCCTCTCCCACTCCCCCTGCTTGTGTTCCCTCTCTCGCTGTGTCTCTCTCTGTCAAATAAATAAATAAATCTTTAAAAAAAAAAAAAGTGTTACTAAAGTTATCTATAAATTAGGTCAAAATATGTTTTTAAATAGAACTACATGTGAATTTTATTTTTGGTTTTCACTGATATTAAGCATTCATAAATATTTTTTTCTACCATATGACCTAACATAGCAGTCTGCAATGAACTTAGGTTTATAGAATCAGAACTTAGGGGATAAATTTTATTCTTTCATATGTACATTGGAAAAAAGTGGGTTAGCAATTGACTACATATATCTCACATATATATACATCATGAGACTCAAAGACAGTGTATCATTTCAAGGAAAACTGATTAAGATAATAAGAAGAATTCATGGTCTACCCAAAGTGATCACTTTTGGACTTCTCTGTCGTGAATGAAAGTGGGTTTCCTAGAAAAATTTCATAAATGATATACTTAGAATCTTGCTGAAATATTAAAGATACAGCCTGACCTATGCAGAATATCTCCTCTAGTGAAAATTAATAAAAATGAAATGTAAATATATTCATACTAGGGGAGAGAATATTTTTCTTTTATAAAGTTATTTTAAAAACCAAATAAATGTACTCCTGAGGATCTGTTTTGTAAATCTAAATCTGTGATATATTGAACTTGTTATAGTAGGTTTTATATATATTTATGTATAATGGCAGTTTGGTGCAAGAAAGTATCTTTTACTTTCAGGCTAGTATAGTTAACATCGAATGCCAGTATAGTTAACATAGAATGTTATATTAGTTTCAGGAGTACAATATAGTGATTCAGCAATTCTATATGTTACCCAGTGCTTATCATGATAAGTGTACTCTAATCCCCATCACCAATTTCACTCATCCCCCAAATCACCTCCCCTCTGTTAACCCACAGTTAGTTGAGTCTGTTTTTTGGTTTGTCTCTTTTTTCTTTGTGCATTTGTTTATTTCTTAAATTTCATATATGAGTGAAAGCATATGGTATTTGACTTTCTTTAACCGACTTACTTCACTCAGCATTATACCCTCTAGTTCCATCCATGTCATTGCAAATGGAAGACTTCATTCGTTTTTATGTCTGAGTAATACAGTTATATACACCACATCTTCTTTATCCATTCATATATCGATGGATGCTTGGGCTGCTTCCTTATCTTGGCTATTGTAAGTAATGGTGCAGTAAACATAGAAGTGCACATATCTTTTTGATTTAGCGTTGTTTTGTATTCTTTGGGTAAATACCCAGTAGTAGAATTAGTGGATCATATGGTAATTCTATATTTAATTTTTTGAGGAACCTCCATACCATTTTACACAGTGGCTGCACCAGTTTGCATTCCCACCAGCAGTGCACAAGGTTCTTTTATCTCCACATTCTCTCCAAAACTTGTTTCTTGAGTTTTTGATTTTAGCCATTCTGACAGGTGTGAGGTGATATCTCATTGAAGATTTGATTTACATTTCCCTGATGATAAGAAAGTATCTTATCTTGGGCCTAATCCATGGCTGAGCATGTGAGTTTCCCCAAGAACTGAATTCTTCTGTGGCCCTCATGTCAAGTCAAGAGAGCACTGTGTTCAGGAACCTAAATTCCAGAATCAGATAGATTTGGGTTTGAATTCCAACTCTTGCATGTACTAGCTGGGTCACTGGTCATGCCTCTATGCCTCAGTTTTCTCTTTTGTATGATGAGCAATTAATGAACCTCATATAACCCTCAGGATGACACTATAAAATGTTCTAAACTACTAAACATAAAGCAGCAGTGAAAGGTATGGGAGGAGTCATAGGTAAGGTAGAGGCCAAAACCTAAGTAAGTAGGGAAATACTGGTGTTGCTAATAGAAATGGAGAATATATGACAAGGTTCAGAGACAGATGATAAAGTCTAAATGGAGTGGAAATGTCCTGTAGGAAAGTAAAAATATTGAATTGAAACTTGGGAAAGAGGTCAGAGCTATATAAATACTTGGGAAAATTTTTTATAGATCTGGCAGATGAAGTTTTAAGAATGAGTAAAGATTGCTGAGAAAAGGACCTTAGTGAAAAAAGACAATTCTAAGTGCTGGTCTTTGGGAGGTACCAACATTAATAAATAATAGGATGAAAATGAGTTAGAGAAGTGTGATTGGAGAGGTGCAAGAAGAACTGGGTGAGCACAGTGTTCTATATGCGCATACTTATTTATCAAGGAAAAATCTTAGTTCTTGATCTGAAGAATCACATAAATTGATATATAGCAGAGTTTTCTAAAGTGTGTTCTCAGGAACACTGGTTTTAGTAGCTGTTAAAAGGTACTTTATAATCAAAAGAGGACTCAGTTATCCCATTTTTAAATGGGATTCTTTTTTGGGGGGGTGTTGAGTTTATAAATTCTTAATATATTTTAAATACTAGCTGTTTATTAGAAATGTCACTTGCAAATATCTTGCCCATTCTGTAGGTTGTCGTTTAGTTTTCTTGGTTGTTTCTTTGCTGTGCAGAAGCTTTTTGTTTTGACGTAGTCCCAATAGTTTATTTTTGCTTTTGTTGCTTCAGAAGACATATCTAGACATATGTTGCTATAGCCAGCGTCAGAGAAATTACTGCCTATGTTCTCTTCTAGGGCTTTTATGGAATCAGATCTCACATTTAGCTTCTTAATCCATTTTGAATTTATTTCTGTGTGTGGTTTAATGTTCAGTCTCATTCTTTTACATAATGCTGTCCAGTTTTATCAACACCATTTGTTGAAGAGGCTGTCTTTTTCCATCACACATTCTTTTCTGCTTTGTTGAAGATTTGTTGATCATATAATTGTGGGTTTATTTCTGGGATTTTTTTGTGTTCCATTGTTCTCTGTGTCTGTTTTTGTGCCAGTGCCATACTGTTTTGATCACTAAAGCTTTGTAATATAACTTGAAGTCCAGATTGTGCTGCCTCCAGCTTTGCTTTTCTTTTTTAAGGTTGCTCTGGCTATTTGGAGTCTTTTGTGGTTCCATACAAATTTTAAGATTGTTGTAGTTCTGTGAAAAATACTGTTGATATTTTGATGGGATTGCATTAAATGTGTAGTTTCTTTGGGCAGTACAGACATTTTAATAATACCAGTTCTTCTGATCCAGTGAGCATGAAATGTCTCTCCGTTTCTTTGCATCATCTTAAATTTCTTTCATCAGTGTTTTATAGTTTTCAGGATACAGGTCTCTAACCTTTTTTGTTAGGTTTATTCCTAGGTATCTCATTATTTTTTGTGCAGTTGTAAATGGGATTGTTTTCTTAATTTCACTTTCTATTCATTATTGGTGCCAGAAATACAACAGATTTCTGTACGTTGATTTTGTATCCTATGAATTTACTGAATTCATTCACCAATTCTAGAAGTTTTTTGCTGGAGTCTTTTGGGTTTTCTATCTAAAGTATGATGTCATCTGCAAATAGCAAAAATTTTACTTCTTCCTTACCAATTTGGATGCCTTTTATTTCTTTTTGTTGTGTGATTTTGAGGACTAGGACTTTGAGTAACATGTTAGATAAAAGCAGTGAGAGTAGACATCCTTTTCTTGTTCTTGACATGAGGGGAAAAACTCAGTTTTTCCCCATTTAGGATGGTGTTGACTATGGGTGCTTCATATTAGGCCTTTATTATGTTGAAGTATGTTCCCTCTAACCCTACTTTGTTGAGAGTTTTTATCATGAATTGGACTTTGTCAGATGCTTTTTCTGCAGATATTGAAAGTTTCTATCCTTTCTCTTATTGATGTAATGTATTACATTGATTTGCCAATAATTAACCACCTTTCATCCGAAGATTAAATCCCACTTGACAGTGGTGAATGATTTTTGTTGGATGCGGTTTGCCAATATTTTGTTGAGGATTTTTGCATGTATGTTCATCAGAGATACTGGAATGTAGTTCTCTTTTTTTATTGTGTCTTTATCTGGTTTTGGTATAAGGGTAATGTTACCCTTGTAGAATGAATATGGAAGTTTTCTTTCCTCTTATATTTCTTGGAAATGTTTGAGAAGAATAGGTGTTAACTCTTCCATTAATGTTTGGTAGAATTCAGCAGTGAAGCCATGTGGACTTCTGTTTTTTTGGGAGTTTTTTGATTACTGATTCAATTACATTGCTGGTAATAGATTTGTTCAAATTTTCTGTTTCTTCCTGCTTTAGTTCTGATAGGTAACATGTGTCTAGGAATTTATCCATTTCTTCTAGGTTGTCCAGGGTGTTGACATAAAGTTTTTCATAATATTCTCTTACAGTTGTTTCTATTTCTGTAGTGTTGGTTGTTATTTCTCCTCTTTCATTTCTGGTTTTGTTTGAGTCTTCTCACCCTCTTTCTCTCTCTCTCTTTTGATTTTGGCTAGAGTTTTATCAATTTTTTGATCTTTTCAAAGAACCAACTTCTTGTTTCATTGATCTGTTCTATTTCTTTTTTATTTTCTACATCATTTATTTCTGCTGTAATCTTTATTATTTCCTTCCTTTTGCTTGTTTTGGGTTTAGTTTGTTGTTCTTTCTCTAGCCCATTTAGGTATAAGGTTAGGTTGTTTATTTGAGATTTTTCTTGCTTTTTGAGATAAGACTGTATTACTATAAATTTCCCTCTTAGAACTGCTTTTGCTGTATCCCAAAGATTGTGTATCATTATGTTCTTATTTCTATTTTTCTCCATCTAATTTTTGATTTCTTTTTTGATTTCATGGTTGGCCCACTCATTGTTTAATAGCATGATAATTAACCTCCATGTATTTGTGCTCTTTCCAGATTTTTTCTTGTAGTTGATTTCTAGTTTCATAGCATTGTGGTCATGAAAGATGCATGGTATGACTTCAGTCTTTTTTAATTTCTTGAGACTTGTTTTTTGGCCTAATATGCCGTCTATCTGGAGAATGTTCCATGTACACTTGAAAAGAATGTGTTATTTTAGGATGGAATATTCTGAATATATCTTTTAAATCCATCTGGTCCAATGTGTCATTCAAAGCCACTGTTTCCTTGTTTGATTTCTTTTCTATGATCTGTCCATTGATATAAATGCAGAGTTAAATATCCCCTAATATTGTGTCAATATTGATTTGTTTCTTCATGTTTGTTATTAACTGTCTTATGTATATAGGTGCTCCCATGTTGGGTGCATAATTATTTACAATTGTTATATCTTCTTGTTGGATTGTCCCCTTTATGATTATGTAGTATCCTTTTTTGTCTCTTGTTACAGTCTTTGTTTTAAAGTCTGTTTTGTCCCATAAGTATTGCTACACCAGCTTTCTTTTGACATCCATTTGCATGATAAACATTTCTCCATCCCCTCACTTTCAATCTGGAGGTGTCTTTAAGTCTGAAATGAGTCTGTTGTAGGAAGCATATACATGGGTCATGTATTTTTATCCATTCCGTCAGCCTTTATCTTTTGATTGGAGTGTTCAGCCTATTTACATTTGGAGTAATTATTGATAGATATGTATTTATTGCCATTTGGTACTTGGTTTGTGGTTGTTTTCTACTTCTTCTCTGACCCTTTCTTCTCTTGCTCTCTCCTCATGATTTTCTGGCTTTCTTTAGTGATGTACTTGTATTTCTTTTTATTTTTTGCATATCTCTTACTTGTTTTTGATTTGTGGTTAACATGGGATTTGTATATAACATCTGCATATAGCTGTCTATGTTAATTTGATGATCACTTAAAATTGAACCCATTCTTTACTCCTCCCTCCACCCATGTTTTAGATATATTGTGTCATACTTTACACCCTTTTGAGTCCCTTGACTGATTTTTACACATATACTTATTTTTACTGCTTTTCCTACTTTTCTTACTCCTGCTTATGGTCTTTCCTTTCCATTCAAAGAGTCCTCTTTAACATTTCCTGTAGGGCTGGCTTGGTGGTCATGAACTCCTCTACCTTTTGTTTGGGAAACTTTTTATCTCTCCTTCTATTCTGCATGATAGCCTTTCTGGAAAGAGTATTCCTGGCTGCAGATTTTTTCCTTTGAATATATCATGCCACTCTCTCCTGGCCTGCCAAGTTTCTTCTGAAAAACCCACTAATAGTCTTATGGGGTTTCCCTTCTATGTAACTGTTTTCTCTTGTTGCTTTTAAAATTCTCTCTTTATCACTACTTTTTGCCATTTTATTTTTCTGTGTCTTGGTGTGGACCTCCGTGGGTTGATTTTGTTGAGGGATCTCTACTTCCTAGATGTTGATATAGTTCCTTCCCCAGATTTGGAAAGTTTTCAGCTATTATGTCATCAAGTAAATTTTCTGACCCCCTTTCTCTCTCTTCTGGGATCCATATAATGAGAATGTTATGCTTGATGGAGTCACTGAGTTCCCTAAAACTATTCTCATTTTGCATGTTTTTTCTCTCAATTTTTCAGCTTGATTACTTTCCATTATTCTGTTCTCCAGGTTGCTGATTCGTTCCTCTGATTCCTCTAGCCTGCTATTTATTCCATCTAGTATATTTTTAATTTCATTTATTGTGTTCTTCATCTCTGATGTGTCCTTTTTTGTTTCCTCTCTCTTTGATAAGGGTCTCACTGATGTCTTCCACTCTTCTCAAGTCCAGTGAGTATCTTTATGATCATTAAATTCTCTATTAGGCATATTACTTATATCCATTTTGCTTAGGTCTCTTGCTATGGTTTTGTCCTGTTCTTTCATTTGGGACATATTCCTCTGTCTCCTTATTTTGTCTAACTCTGTGTTTCTGTGTGTTAGGAAAGTCAGCTTTGTCTCCTGCTCTTAGAGGTAATGGCCTTATGAAGAAGAAGCCCTATATTGCCCCGATGTGCAGTAACCCCTCTTCACCAGAACCTGGCACTTCACAGGTGTCTCCTATATGTTTTGTGCACCCTGCTATTATGTCTTGGCCTCTTTTTCCTTCAGTCCAGTCATGTGCAGTGGCTTTCTTTTTGCCTGTTGTGGGCAATGTTTTGTCCCTCTGGGGCTGCCTTGGTCTTGAGTTGAGTAAGATCAGGCATTTCCCAGAAATGCAGTAGCACCAAACTGCAGTGTATTTTCCCTGTGTTGTCTAGTGAGAGGGTTTTGTTGGTAGGTGGGTCCTGCAATCAGACCAACTATCTGCTTGCATCCCACTACTTGGGCTGCCATCTAACTGGTGTGTGTGGTTATCTTCCCCTCACCCCAGAGAAGGAGTCACTTTGGAGTGGCACTGGCCTCTGTTGGAGCTGTTTGCATATTATCAGTGGCTTTGGGTGGGCTATGGTCAAGGGCATATTGGAGGGGACATCATGCTGCTGCTGGGACTAGCTGGTGTGGGGCATGTAGTTTTAGCACAATGTGCACTGGTCTGCTTTTGAAATGAGACCCTTCACCAAAGCTGCAGGAACTGGGTAGCCTGGGCAAACCTACACAGTGCCCAGTGCCTGTGGGAGGGGTAAACAATTTAACAAGGTATGCCACCGTGAGGACCAAGGTATGCCACCGTGAGGACCAAGGCCCCACAAAGCAGTTGGGTTGGAAGACACAGTGTTGGTAAGGTTTGTTCCAGTCTTCTGAGAAAGTAGACTCACAGCTCTGGGACTGAGGCAAATATGACTGGAAAGGGTGGATTTGTGAAAGTGTAGGGGGCAGTGCTTGGTGTAAGCAAGTTAGGTAGTGATTGCAGGCACTGTGTTGGTTCTCATAAGTCGTTTTGTGTTTCTGCTGAGGGGCCGGGGAAGGAGATGGTGTCTGCCAACTCCTTTGTTTCTGGAGTAGTTTCTTACTCTATCCCTCCTGGACATGCTCTGAGATTAGTAACTCTCCCTCCCATATGCCCCAGGCATTTTTCAAACTGATAGTTTTACAAGGTATCTTCTTGAGCTCTTCCTTATTCTCTTTAAGTGTGGGTACTCAACTTCCTATTGAGTATTTCTCACCTAGTATTTCTCGCCTAGAGCCAAGCCCCCTGATTTTTAAGGTTTTAAGTACAGCTATTGTAAGAACTCCAAAAATTCGGCCTCTCTCCTTTCAAAGCCAAATGTTATGGGGATTCGTTTTCCCCATGCAAGCACCCCGCTGTGATAGTCTATTTCTACCCTTTTCTACCCCATGGCTTTCTCCCCACCTTGGGGGCTGGGGTCTTTTTAGCTACCCACCACACACATCTCCACCTTTCCTACCTCCTTTGATGTGGCTTCTTCTCTACATTTAGTTGTGGAATTTGTTCTGCTAGTCTTTGGGTCATCTTCTGGGTTATTTATGCTGAATGTGACTGTTATCTGGTTGTGTCCGCGGGATGAATTGAGCTTATGGTCCTCCTACTCTGCCATCTTCCCAGCCTCCCTCCAGTAATTCTCTTTTTAAACTTCCAAATAGCCACCTGTAGATTTATATTAATTACTATTGAGAAAACTAAGGCAAAAAAAAGTTGCTATAGATTGTACAGTGTTTGTAGATACCACAAATATATTTAATGTTAAAAAAAAATTGAGTGTGTCAGCAAAAAGTTGGGGAGGTTGGCATTAAGAGTTACTGGTACAGAAAGAAGTAACCATGGGAAAATTAATAAAACTATTTGCGTGAAACATTGGACCATAAGGAAGAAAAGGAATAAAACTCAGTTCTCCATTTTGGGTATTCATACTACTAAACATTTGCTAGATATGTATTGTGCCTCATTAAAATAATAGAGTAGAATAAGAATTAACATTCTTACCATCATTGCTATTAGATGATTGCTTTCCTCACATTCCTAACATGGAGAATGCTACATCATGTTTTTGGTAAAATAATAATTCTAATGTTAATGTTACATGGAATTGACAAATTTAGAAGGTAATCTACATGAATATTAAATAAGGGTAAGTCTGTTTATATAGATGGATATGTAAAGAATATTATTCATTTGATTATTCTAATGTAAATTCAGTGAAAATACATTGAATATAAGATAAGGAAAGAAGGAAAAACAGAAATAACATAGTTATGAAAGACTCATTAATTTGAAGGGAGATTTTTGAGCTGAAGAATTAATATCACTTAAAAATTTGTTAGCTGAAAATGATATTGACTGAGACTCTATCTCCCTGATTTTGGGGTTTAAAGGAGGGAAGATTTCAGGGTATAGAATTAGGGAAGATTCTCCTACAGCTCTGTGAAGTGTAATTTATTAAGAATCTGAATCATAGCTCACAATGTTTAATCTGTAAGGACCTGTTTTTCTCAGTCTTTTCAAGTATGCTGAACTCAGATATATTGGAAACTAGAAGAATTTGCCATCAATTCTCAGCTTTAAAGGGAAAGTTAAAAACAAAATGTCTGCTTTCTGTGTAAGTAACATCTCTCTCAATGCTGAGATTGAGATGGGTACTTAGAATATTTAAGGATTTATTGTCATAACAGTTTTATTATCCATAAAGATGATGATGAAAGTGATGTAATTTACAAATATTGTTATCTTTGCTTTACATTATCTTTAATTTCAGAATATGCTGAACAGTTAGATGGTGAGCATATGGAATATGATTATAATGTTAGTATCCTACTGGTCCCAAAGCAATTTTAGAATCACTGAGGTGCAAAGAATTATGGAGGCTGGGCTATAAGGAAATTGTTTTTCCTAAAAACTGAAGATTTAGAATTTTGTACCATCTATATAAATTGCTAACTTTTTGATTTTTGTTAAAGACAGGAGGAAAATACTACAATGAATATAATTTCTAAATGAAGCATATTAGGCATGGAGTGGCTAAATAGTGCCTTGAACATTTTAGACAATAGTCTGGATTTCATTAAGCATTTTGTATGTGTACATTTTAATATACATGCATACATACATTTTCAGGGGTGAGGAAAATTTAGCCAGATCAGTAATACTAAAAGAAGTTATTTTAAGTTGCCCATTAAAAATTTCATAGTAGATCTTTTGGAAACATCTTGTTTGACTCCAGCAAACTTCCAACAACTTTTTAAAAACCATCTTATCATTTATAGTTAACTTTTTCTTAGTTTGAAAAGCATGCTACAGTCTGTACATATAGCTAAGTTACCAACCTGCATCTTCCTCACATCTGGCAGCATTCTTATTGGTGTTAAAGGACTAAAGACAGAGCTTGACATTTTTAATAGAAAGATCGACTCTTTTTTATAGTTCAGATGCCTATGTCAGAATAAGATATTTTTAGAAAAAATATATTTCCTGGTTTCATCAGAATTTTTAAATTTATATACCTTTTTTATTTTATACTGTTGGTAAAAGACAGACAGATTCATTTTATACTCCTTCTACTTTGTGCCATAATATGATCCAGTATCACAGAAATTTCTTGGCATGTCAGCAAATTTTTAAAGTAAGTTTATTCTTTATTTTCCAACAGTCACCTGATCACTATATTCAGATCACGTTCAATTTAGTGTTCTGTTCATGCACTCAACTACTGTGTTCATTTTTAAAAAACAAATTTACTAAGGTGTGATTTATATACCATAAAATTCACTCATTTAATTGTGCAATTTCATGTTTTTTTTGTGTATTTATGGAGTTGTATAATAGTCACCAGAATTCATCACCCCATTGTTACCACTTCATAAAGATTCCTTGTGCATGTCATTCAGTATATTTGATATGGAATCTTCCCTCCTCTCTGGTCCTACACTGTCTTGTGCATAACTCTGTTGAGGTTTATAATACAATACTCTATTTTATAAAAAATGTATTACCCATTATTATATGTATCTATTCCCCTGCTTGGACTATGAGTCCCTCATATGCTCTTAATCATTTTGATACCCCTTTCCTAGCACACTGCCTGACAACTAAAGGCTCCTTTTAATCATTAACTGAGCTGGCACCCACTCCCTCTTGGAGACAGGTAGGGGCTTGGCCTCTTTCTGTCTACCATGCTCCATAGGCATCCCTGTAGATGATGCAGTGACTTTCAAACAAATTTTTTTAAAGATTTTATCCATTTATCATTTATTTTAGTGAGACAGAGAGACAAAGAGAGTGTGACCAGGGGGAAGAGCAAAGGGGGAAAGAATCCCAAGCATACCCCGCACCGAGTGTAAAGCCCAATGTGGGGCCCAATCTCATGACCCTGAGATTGTGACCTGAGCCAAAACCAAGAGTTGGACTCCCAACCAACTGAGCCATCCAGGCGCCCCAAACCTGAAGATAGAAATAGACACCAGATCCAAGAGGCCCATGAGCCCCAAATAGGTTGAAGCCAAATAGGGCTACACTGAAACATATTGTTATGAAATTGTCAAAAGTAAAGACAAAGAATTTTAAAAGCAACAAGAGAAAACAAAGAAGGACATAAAAGGGAGCCCTCATAAAACTGTAGGTAACTATCTCAACAGAAAATTTTCAGGTCAGAAGAGAATGGCATAACACATTCAAAATATTGAAATAAAAAACTGTCAACCAAGAATACTATATCCAGGGGCGCTTGGGTAGCTCAGTCATTAAGTGTCTACCTTCGGCGCCTGGGATCGAGCCCCACATTGGGCCCCTGCTCTGCGGAAGCCTGCTTCTCCCTCTCCCACTCCCTCTGCTTGTGCTCCCTCTCTTGCTGTGTCTCTCTCTCTCTCTCTCTCTGTCAAATAAATAAATAAATAAATCTTTAAAAAAAAAAAACAAAACAAAAACGAATACTATATCCAAAGAAGCTGTCCTTTAGAAATGAAGGAGGGATAAAAACATTCTGGAATAAACAAAAGCCAAGGGAATTTATTACCACTAGACCTGCCTTAGAAGAAATGCTAAAGGGTTTATTTAAGTGGAAATAAAGGGACACTAATTAACATCATAAAAGCATATAAGAAGGCAGTGTAAAACTCACTGGAATGGTAAATTTATAGTCAAAGTTTGATTCTGTAATAGGGTAATAGTGATAATTTACTTACAACTCTAGTTACTTAAGCTTAAAACAAAAAAAAAAAGAAATAAAGTAAAAATATACTAACTGCAATAACCTGTCATTAGTTACAAAATGTAAGAAATATGTAAATTATAGCATCAGTAACTTAAAATATGTGGAGGAGGAGGAGGAAATGTGTAAAACTTTGGAATTTTATTGAAGCTATTAAATTAAGGTGTTATAATTCTAAGATATTTATACATCATGGTAACCACAAAAGAAATACCTATAGTAAGTACACAAAAGAATATGATAAAGCAGTCAGAGCATGCTGATACCAGAAGACATCAAGACACATAAAAGACAGCAGGATAAGAAGGCACAATGGATCTACAAAACAACCAGAAAACAGTTAACAAAGGCAATTGTAAGTTCTTACCAATAACTACTCTAAAAATAAATGGATTAAATTTGTCAGTAAAAAGATATGGAATGGCTGATGGATTTAAAAGAAAACAAAACAGGAAAAAAGGTTCAACCATATTCTGCCTACAAGAGACTCACTTGGCCATTAAGACAAGCAGACCAAGAGTAAAGGGATGGAAAAAGATATTTGAAGTAAATGGTAACCAAAAACAGAACAGCAGAGATATATACTTCTATCAGACAAAAAAGACTTGAACTAAAAATGGTAAAAAGAGATAAGGCCATTATGTAATGATAAAAGGGTTGATCAAGAAGATATAACTTGTAAATATATATGTGACCAACATGGATCACCTGAATATATAAAGCAAAAATTAACAGAACTAAAAGGAGAAATAAACACTGATACAGTAACAGTTAGGGACTTTAATACCCCATTCTCAACAATGGATAGGTCATCCAGAGAATCAATAAGGAAACAGCAAATTTAAACAACACTATAGATTAAATGGACCTAAGAGACATACAGAACATTGTATCCTAAATAGCAGAATATATTCTCATCAAGTACATATGTAACATTTTCTAGGATAGATTATATATTAGGTCACAAAACAAGTCTTAGCGAGTTGAAGATTGAAATCATACCAACTATCTTTTCTGACCACAGTGATATGAAACTAGAACTCAATAACAAGAGGAAAACTGGAAATTCACAAGTATGTGGAAATTAAATAACACTCTTCTGAATAACCAGTGGATCAAAGAAATTAAAAAGTATCTTGAGACAAACAAAAATACAAAACATACCAAAACAATTGGGATGCAGCAAACGAAGTTCTGGTAGGAGAGTCCATAGCAAAAAACACCTATTTTAAGAAGCAAGAAAAATCCCAAATAAACAACCTAACTATGCCCTAAGGAACTAGAAAAAGAACAGAGCCTACAGTTAGCAGAAGGAAGGAAATAGTAAAGATTAGAGCAGAAATAAATGAAATAGAGAAAAGGAAAACAGTAGAAAAGATTAACCAAACTAAGAGTTCCTTTTTTGAAAAGATTAACAAAATTGACAAAGCTTTAGCTAGACTAGCCAAGGAAAAGAAAGGAAACCCAGGTCAACAAATTTACAAATGAAAAAGGAGAATTACAACTGATATACAGAAATACAAAGAATCATAAGAGGCTACTGTGAACAATTAAATACCAACAAACTGGCCAACCTAGGAAAAAAATGGAAAACTTCTTAGAAACATACAAAGTACCTTTCCTGAATCAGGAAGAAGGAGAAAGTCTGAATAAGTCAATTAGTAAGGAGATTGAATCAGTAATCAAAAATCTCCTGACAAAGAAAAGCATAGGACCAGATGGCTTCATCAGTAAATTTTACCTAACATTTAAAGAATTAAAGACAATCCTTCTCAAACTCTTCCATAAAATTAAAGAAGAGGGGACACTCACAAATTTAGTTTACAAGGTCAGTATCATCCTGATACCAGAAAAGGAAAATATTCAAAAACTACAGACCAATATTCCTGATGAATATAGATTCAGAAATTCTCAATAAAATAGTAGCAAACCAAATTCAGCAGCACATTAAAAGGATCATTCACTATGATCAAGTAGGATTTATATTTGGATGTAAGGATGGTTCAACATATGCAAATCCATCAATGTGATACATCACATTAATAGAATCAAAGAAAAAAATCATATGACCATCTCAATAGATCCATAAAAAGTATTTGACAAAATTCAACATTCATGATAAAAACTCTTAACAAATTAGGTTGAGAAGCAATATACCTCAACATACTAAAGGACATACATGATAAGTCCATAACTAATATATCAGTGGTGAAATGTTGAAAGCTTTTCCTTTAAGATCAGGAGTAAGACAGGGGTTCCCACTCTCACCACTCCTATTCAAGTAGTACTGGAAATTCTTGCCAGAGCAATCAGGTGAGGAGAAATAAAAAGCATCAGAATTGGAAAGGAAGATAGAAAATTGTCTCTGTTTGCAGATTACTTGATTTTATAAATAGAAAATCTAAAGAATCCAACAAAAAACTATTAGGCCTAATCAGCAGATTCAGTAAAGTTGCAGGATACCAAGTTAACATATAAAAATCAGTAGCATTTTTATACACTAACACTGAATTATCTGAAAAAGAATTTAAAAAATGATCCTATTTACTAGAGCATTAAGAACAATAAAATACTTTGGAGTAACTTAACCAAAGAGGTGAAAGATCACTACTCTGAAAACTGCAAGACACTGATGAAAGGAATTGAAGAAGACACAAATAGGAAATTATTCTATGTTCATGGATTGGAAGAATTAATGTTGTTTCAATGTCCATACTACCAAAAGCCATCAATAGATTCAGTACAATTCCAATTAAAATTCTGATGGCACATTTTGTAGAAGTAGAGAAAACAGTCCTAAATTTTTTTTTTAATTTTATCTATTCATTTGATAAAGACACAGCGAGAGAGGGAACACAAGCAGGGGGAGTGGGAGAGGGAGAAGCAGGCCCCCCACAGAGCAGGGAGCCTGACACGGGTCTCGATCCCAGGACCCCGGGATCACGACCCGAGCCAAAGGCAGACGCCCAATGACTGAACCACCCAGGTGCCCGAAAACAGTCCTAAAATTTATATGGAATCACAAAATAGCCAAAGCAATACTGAGAAAGAACAAAGCAGGAGGCATCACACATCCTGATTTCAAGCTATACTATTAAAGCTATAGTAATCAATACAGTGTGATACTGGTATAAAAACAAATAGATCGGGACACCTGGGTGGCTCGGTCGGTTAAGCGTCTGCCTTCAGCTCAGGTCATGATCCCAGGGTCCTGGGATCGAGTCCCACATCGGGCTCCCTGCTCCGCGGGGAGCCTGCTTCTCCCTCTGCCTCTGCCTCTCTCTATCTCTCATGAATAAATAAATAAAATCTTTAAAAAAAAAAAAATAGATCAATGGAACAGAACTGACAGCCCAGAAATAAACCCCAGCATATATGGTCAACCTAATATTAGACAAAGGCGCCAGTAATTCTCAATGGAAAAAAGATAGTCTCAAATAAATGGTGCTGGGAAAATTGGATATTCGTATGTAAAAAAAAAATGAATTTTTTCACTATTTTACACCACTCATGAAAACTAAGTTGGTATGTATTAAAGACTTGAACGTCAGATCCGAAACCATGAAACTACTAGAAGAAACATAGGACTAAAGCTCCTTGACATGGATCTTGCCAGTGATTTTTTTCTATTTGACACCTAAAGCACAAGCAACAAAATAAAAAATAAACAAGTGGAACTACATCAAACTGGAAAGCTTCTGCACAGCAAAAGAAACAACAAAGTGAAAAGATAACCTACAGAATGGGAAAAATATTTCAAAGCATGTTTCTGATTAGAGGCTAATGGCCAAAATATATAAAAATGCCTGCAACTCAATAGCCAATTAAAAAAAAAAAACTAATTAAAAATGGGCAAAAGACCTAAATAGACATTTTTCCAAAGAAGATACACAAAACACCAACAGGTACGTGAAAAATGCTCAACATCACTAGTCATTAGGGAAATGCAGATTTTCCAGTAAACCTGCCTTATAAGAATTATTAAAAGAAGTTCTTGAGAGAGAAGGAAAATGATACAGGGGCACCTGGCTCAGCGTCTGCCTTCGGCTCAGGTCATGATCCCAGGGTTCTGGGATTGAGCCCTGCATCAGGCTCCCTGCTCAGCGGGAAGCCTGCTTCTCCTTCTCCCGCTCCCCCTGCTTGTGTTCCCTCTCTCACTATGTATCTGTCAAATGAATAAATAAAATCTTTAAAAAAAAAAAAAGGAAAATGATATAGATCAGATTCTCAGCTCTACATAAAGAAAGAAAGTGCATCATAGGAGGAATAAGTGAATGTAAAATTTAAAAGAACTTCTATTTTTTTTACTAACATCTAACTGATAACAGTTTGTTCAAAATAATAGGAACAATTACTTGATAATGTATTTATGCACATGTGTATTTATACATATATACATACATGCTTGTATATAAGTGGCATGAATTATAGCAATGATGCAAGGAACAGGAGGCTGGAATTTGATGGTTTCTGTTATTATAAAGTATTTGCACTACCTCTGAAATGTTATTTGAATGTAGATTTGGATTAGTTGTAAATGTATATTGCAAACTTTAGGGCAACTACTAGAAAACATTCAAAAATGTAACATACTGAGAAATGAGGAAAATGGAATCATATAAACTGCTCAGTTAAAATCACCAAAAGATGGGAAAAAGGGGAAATGAGTAATAAGAGCAATGAATAGAAAACAGTAACAAACATGGTAGCTATTAATCCATTTATATCATTAAATGTCAGTGGCCTAAATACACAGAAGACAAATTGTCAGAGTGGATCAAACAGAGAGAAATTTATAACATAAATTCTTATATTAAAAAAGAAGAAAGTTCTCACTTCAAAACCTAATTTTATACCTTAAAGAACTAGTAAAAGGAAACTAGCAGAAAGAATTAATATACTTTACTGCAGAGATGTAAAATAAGGAATGGCAAAATAATAGAGAAAATCAATGAAACCAAGAGTACTTCGAAAGGTTAACAAAATTGACAAATCTTTAGCTAGATTGAGGAAAAAAGAGAAGACTCAAATAATTAAGATCAGAAATGAAAGAAGGGATGTTACTACTGATTTCACTGAAATAAAAAGGTTTATTAAAAGAGTACTATGAACAATTGTACACTGACAAATTGAATAACCTATATGACAAGTGAACAATTTTTATAAACAACCTACCAAGACTAATCATGCAGAAATACAAAGTCTGACAGACTGATAGGAGATTGAATCAGTACTAATAAACCTCCCAATGAGGAAAAGCCCAGAACCATATAGCCTTACTGGAGAATTCTATCAAAACTTTAAAAAGAATTAAGGCCAGTCCTCCTAAGACTCTTCTAGAAAACTGAGGTGGAGGGAACACTGAACACTTCCAAACTAATTCACCAATACCAAATTCACCAGTATTACACCAATACCAAAACCAAACTAAGATCTTTCAGAAAATTACAGAACAATATCTCTTAGGAATATTGATGCAAAAATCCTCCACAAAACACTAGCAAAGCAAATTTGTTATGCCACATTAACAGAACAAAGAATGTAATCCACATGACTATTTCAATTGATGCAGAAAAATAATTTGACAAAATTCAAACTATTTCCCCTAGAAGCACTCAACAAATCAGGATTAGAAGGAAAATACCTCAACATTTATGTATGAAAAACTTAGAGCTAACATCATACTCAATGGTGAAAGACTGAAAGCTTTTCCTCTAATATCAGAAACAAAAGAAGGATGCTTACTCTCACTACTTTTCAACATAGTACTAGAAGTCATAGTAACAGTGTTACGGACTAAGTCGTGTTCCCTTTATATTCATATGTTGAAGCCCTAATCCTTAATGTGACTGTATTTGGAAATAGGGCCTTTAAAGAGGTTATTAAGGTTAAATGAAATCATAAGGGTGGGTCCTAATCCAATATAACTGGTATCCTTAGAAGGAGAAACACCAGACATGCACACACACTGAGAAAAGGCCATGTGAGGACACTAAATAAAGCCACCATCTACAAACCACGGAGAGAGGCCTCAGTTGAAACAAAACCTACCAGCATTTTGACCTTGGATTTAACCCTCCAGAACTGTGAGAAAACACATTTTTATTGATTAAGCCACCTAGTTTGTGACATTTTGTTATGACAGCTATGACTGACTAATACACAGAGCAATTAGGTAAGAAAAAGAAATAAAAGGCATCAGCATTAGAAAGGAAGAAATGTTTAAAGGTGACATGATCTTATATGTAAAAATCCTTGAAGATAACACACACAAAAAAAACTGTTAAAACGAATAAACAAGGGGCACCTGGGTGGCACAGTCAGTTGAGCAACCGACTTTTGGTTTCAGCTCAGATTGTGATATTGCGGTCATGGGATCAAGCCCCATGTGGGGCTCCGCACTTAGCATGGAGTCTGCTTGAAGTTCTCCCTCTCCCTCTGCCCCTTCCCCCCATGCATGCTTGCTCTCTCTCAAATAAATAAATCTTTTTATTTTTTTATTTTTTTTATTTTTTAAAGATTTTATTTATTTATTTGAGGGAGAGAGACAGAGAGAGAGCATGAGAGGGGGGAGGGTCGGGAGGGTCAGAGGGAGAAGCCCACTCCCTGCTGAGCAGGGAGCCTGATGCGGGACTCGATCCAGGGACTCCAGGATCATGACCTGAGCTGAAGGCAGTCGCTTAACCAACTGAGCCACCCAGGCGCCCAATAAATTTTTTTAAAACACTTATAATAAAGAAAATCAGTAAAGTTGCAAAATACACAAATATCAGTTGCTTTTCTATACACTAAAAACAATATAAAAAGGAAATTAAGAAAACAACTTATTTTACAGTAGCATCAACAAGAATAAAATACTTAGGGCTGAACTTAACCAAGAAGGTGAAAGACTTGTACAGTGTACACCCCCGCCCCTGACACACCAAGAAAACTCTGTTTAATTTTTGAGAAACTAACTACTATATAGTTTTCTAAAGCAGCTTGAATAGTGAAAATGTTTCAGCACTGAAAATGGTGATGGAAATTAACAAAGACAAATAAATGGAAGAACATCTTGCTTTCATGGGTTGCAAGACTTAAATTACTGTTAAGGCATCAGTTCTGCCTATAGCAACCTACAGATTCAGTGTGGTTCACAGAGCATTACTAAGTGACTTTTTTGTTGTTTTGCAAAATAGAAACCTATTCTAAAATTTATAGGGAATCTGAAGGAACCCCAGATAGCCAAAACAATCTTTTTTTTTTAAATCTTAAAAGATTTTATTTATTTATTTGACACATGGAGATAGTGAGAGGGGGAGCTGCAGGCAGAGGGAGAGGGAGAAGCAGACTCCCCACTGAGCAAGGAGCCCAACGCAGGGCTCCATCCCAGGATCCTGGGATCATGACCTGAGCTGAAGGCAGACGCTTAACCAACTGAGCCACCCAGGCGCCCCTAGCCAAAACAATCTTGAAAAAGAACAAAGTTGAGATAAATAATATTAAAAAAAAAAAAAGTTTAGGGGTGCCTGGATGGTTCAGTCAATTAAATGGCTGCCTTTGGCTCAGGTCATGATCTCGGGGTCCTAGGATCGAGCCTTGCATCAGGCTCTCTGCACAGCAGGGAGTCTGCTTCTTCCTCTCCCTCTGACCCTCCCTCCTGCTTGGGCTCTCGCTGGCTCTCTCTCTCTCTCTCAAATAAATAAATAAATCTTTAAAAAAAAAAAAAAGAACAAAGTTGGAGGCCTCACCCTTAATGATTTCAAAACTTAACTACAAAGCCATAGTAATCAAAACAGTGGAGTCAGTACTGACAGAAGGAAAGATATAAAGACCAATGGAATAGAATGGAGAGCCAGAAATAAACCATTCCATATTGTGGTCAAATGATTTTCAACAAGTTGCTATGACCATTCAAATGAGGAACGGACACTCGTCAACAATTGGTATTTGGAAAAGTGGACTTACACGTGAGAAAAAAAAAAGTTGAACCCTTATCTTACACCATATATGGTAAGTACCTTAAAATGGATCAAAGACCTAAATGTTAGAGCTAAAATATAAAACTTTTAGAAGAAACATGAGGGGAAAAATTTCAGACATTGGATTTGGCAATGATTTTTTGGATATAACACCTAAAATACAGGAAACAAAAGAAAGATAGTTGGGTTTCATCAAAATTAACAAATTTTGCACATCAAAGAACATTATCGACAGAGTGAAAAGGTAACCCATGGAGTGGGACAGATTATCTGCAAATCATATATTTGATGTAGGATTAACATCTAGAACATATAAAGGATGACACTTCAACAATTAACAACAAAAACAAAACATTTACTTGAATAGATAAGTTTCCAAAGAAGACATATAAATGGTCCATAAGCATTTGAAAATATGTTCAACATCACTGATGATTAAGGAAATACAAATCAAAATCACTATGAGATACCACCTTATACCTGTTAGGATGGCTACTACCAACTCAAAAGAAAATAAGTGTTAGCAAACATGTGGAGTAAAGGAACTCTGTGTACCATCTGGGAAAATGTAAAATGGCATAGCCATCTATGGCAAGCAATTCCTCAAAAAGTTTAAAAAAGAATTACCAAAAAAAAAAAAAAATTTACCGTATGTTCCAGCAATTGTATTTCTGAGTATATCCCCAAATTCCTTGTTTAAGTTTAATTTAGTTAATATATACTGTAATATTACTGTCAGGGATAGAATTTAGTGATTCATCAGTTGCATATAACAGCCAGTACTCATTACATCAAGTGCCCTCCTTAATGTCCATCACCCAGTTACCCCTTCCCTCCCCCACCTCCCCTCCAGTAATCTTCAGTTTGTTTCCTAGAGTTAAGGGTCTCTTATGGTTTCCCTCCCTCTCTATTGTCATTTTATTTTTCTTTCCCTTCCTCTATGTTTACCTGTTTTGTTTCTTAAATTCCACATATGAGTGAAGTCCTGTGGTATTTGTCTTTCTCTAACTGACTGACTTCGCTTAGCATAATACCCTCTAGTTTCATCCACATTGTTGCAAATGGCATGATTTCATTCTTTTTGGTGGCTGAGTAATATTCCATTGTTTATACATACCACTTCTTTATCCATTCATCTGTCAATGGACTTCTGGGCTCTTTCCATTTATTGGCTACTCTGAATAATGCTGCTAAGAACATGGGTGTAAAAATATCTTGAGTCTTTGCTTTCAATTACTTTGGGGAAAATAGAACTACCCTATGACCCAGCAATTGCACTTCTAGGTATTTATCCAAAGGATACAACGTAGTGATTTGAAGGGGCACATGCACCCCAATGTTTATAGCAGGAATATCCACAATAGCCAATAAATGGAAAGAGCCCAGAAGTCCATTGACAGATGAATGCTTAAAGAAAATGGATAAGCACATACACATATACATACATACATACGTATACACAATGGAATACTAGCCTTTAAAAGGAAGAAAATTCTGAAACATGGTACAACATGGATGAACCTTTAGGACACTATACTAAGTGAAAGAAGCCAGTTATAAAAAGACAAAAACTATGATTTCACTTACATGAGGTGTACCTATAGTAGTGAAATTCATGGAGACAGAAAATGGAATGGTAGTTGCCAGTGGCTGGGAGAGGAAGGAATGAGAAGCTGTTACTTAGCCAGTGTAGCATTTTAGTTTGGGATGATGAACAATTCTGGAGATGTATGGTTGTTTTGGTTTCACAGCAGTGTGAATATACTTAATATCACAGAACTGTAGCATTTTTAAAATGATAAATTTTATGTTTAGTGTATTTTACTACAACTTGAAAAAAAAGGAAATGCACGTATAAAAGGGAATACTGGAAGTGCTTCACTTTTTCTGCCTGGGGAGCTTATATTTATTGTCCGACTCCAATATCACATTCTTAGTGATGATTTCACATTGAGTGCAGTTGAGTAATATTCCAGTTTTGCTCTAGAAAATGTTTTTCTTTTCTTTCAACTGTTACTTCTCTCTGCCCCCAACACACACACACACACACACACACACACACACTCATACACACACACACAAACAAGCCCCACCAATTTATATTTTATTTCAGTATTTGAATGCCACATAACTGAGGCCTTTCAAGATAATGTAGTTTTCAAGTTTGGTTCCGGCTTAACTACTTTGTTAAAACTGAAACTCCACTTGATGAAACTTACCAAAATGAGGTATTTCAAAATCTGCTCAGTGTCTGGGTCAATATAATGATACTCAGCTTTTACAAATTTTAGGAAGCAGTTGTTTTCCATTCTTTGTGAAATTACACTGAAATACAAGACTCCAGTGAATTCGTTTGATTTCTTATCTAATTTTTGTTTCATAGTAAATCATCTGTCATGAGTAAGGCAGAATATAGGAAATTCATGATTTACAGTTGACCTTTAGAAAGAACATAGAAATTAGAAAGGTTATCCGCTATCAGCACAAGAGCTTTTGTCATTCTTGAAATGAACTGCACTGCTAAGTAGTGGACTTAGACCACCGATGAGTTTATACACTTGATTACTGAGAGAACAGATTCATGTGAAGAATGGGGGTGGGGGTGGTTTTGTAGGTTGTAAGGTTTTGAGATGTCTGGAATCTCAGTAGAAAATAGTATACTTATGAGTCTTTTTAAAAATAATCAGGTATGGGGCGCCTGGGTGGCTCAGATGGTTAAGCGACGGCCTTTGGCTCAGGTCATGATCCCAGGGTCCTGGGATTGAGTCCCGCATTGGGCTCCCTGCTCAGCGGGGAGCCTGCTTCTCCCTCTGCCTCTCTCTCTCTCTCTCTCTCTCTCTGTCTCTCATGAATAAATAAATAAAATAAAATCTAAAATAAAAATATTCAGGTATGAATCATTCTTTTCACAATCAAGAATGAGAACCCCTGTTGTGTCTCCATTTTACTTTAACAAAGTATGATCATCCTGAAAATTTTTCAGTGGTTCAGTACACACAGGAAAGTCCTATTTAGGTGGGCTTTTTTCTGTAGAAATGAGCTAACTTTATTTATAGAATTATTTTTATCAGAATATTAATTTATATCTTCTCCTATATACAGTGGAAATAATCTCCCTTATGGGGAAGCACTGACATTTATGATAAACTGTAAAAACAGTGACCTACAATGATGCAGTCAGGAATCCAGGTATAAAGTGATTGGCTCCTATTTTCTGCCAATTCCATGTCTCAAATGAAGCCTGACACAGGTTCTTCTGGGGACTAGGGAGATATGAGAAGAAGGGTAGAATAATAGAGAAAGAGGGTATACTGCAGGGGTGGAGGGGTGGTGGTTAGGGAAGGAGAAGATCCTCACATTATTATCTGATATCGCTTCCGTCCTAGAAGTCCCAGCCAGCACAGACCCATGTATATTTAAGCCCCCAAAATAGCCTCCACCAGATGGAGCCAATCTGCATCTCAGACTAAAGTAGGTTTTTACTTTCAGAGCTTGACAAAATCATTTCATTAATTTTCAAAATATCAAGAATACTTGTTTTGCAGGATTGAATATTTTCAGCCTTCACTTACTTTCAGGCTTTTACTGAGCTGTACTGTTTTGAACATTTTTTAATTATTGTTGTCCCATTGTTGTTTTTAATACTCAAATATCATAGAATATCTAAGCTGCTTTAACAACAGACCTGCCTAAAAGAAATCTAATGCGAGCCACATACGTAATTTTAAAATTTTTAGTATCATATCCTAAAAGTAATAAGAAATCAATGAAATTAATTTCATAATGTATTTTTAATTTAATCCAGTGTATACAGAATTTTATTTCAATATGTAAACAGAAAAAAAAAAAACTTACTGAAACATGTCCTTCCCTTTTTTGTACTGAGTCTTTTGAAGTCTGTTGTGTATTTTTTCACTTATTGCACATCTCAATTTGGATTATCCACATTTCAATTTCTCAATAGCTATAGTGGCCAGTGCTACCATATTAAACATTGTAACTCTATAAGCTTCTTTTTGTTGATGTTTATATAGAGAAAAATCATAATTGTAGCCCTAAAACTCAGTACCACATTTTATTATTTTTTTTAAGACTTTATTTATTTGACAGAGAAAGAGCACGAGTATGCAGAGTGGCAGGCATACAGGGAGAGAGAAGCAGGCTCCCCCCTGAGCAGAGAGCCTGATACAGGGCTCAATCCCAGGCCCCCAGGATCATGACCCGAGCCAAAGGCAGACACTTAACTGACTGAACCACCCAGGTGCCCCTCAGTACAGCATTTTAAACAATACATGTGGAAAGTCTCAAATAACATTACAATTGAAGGTCAGTCATGTAGTTATTTTGAAAACTGTGCCCAGCTGTTAGTAAAGAATTTTCTTGGACTAGGATGTTGCTGGATTTGTTTGTTTAAAGACAGTTATTGGGGTGCCTGGGTGGCTCAGTCAGTTAAGTGTCCGACTGTTGGTTTCCACTTGGGTCATGATCTCAGTGTTGTGGGATTGAGCCCCGAGTCTGGCTCCACACTGGGTGAGGAGTCTACTTGAGATTCTCCACCCCCCTTGCCCTCCTACCAGTCATGCACATGCTCTCTCTCTCTCAAATAAATATTTAAATAAATAAAATCTAAAAACACAGTTATTTGGTGATATGGACACAATATTTTATTTTATTTTTAAGATTTTATTTATTTATTTGACAGAAAGAGACACAGCGAGAGAGGGAACACAAGCAGGGGGAGCGAGAAAGGGAGAAGCAGCAGGCTTCCCGCTGAGCAGGGAGCCCGATGTGGGGCTTGATCCCAGGACCCTGGGATCATGACCTGAGCCGAACACAGACGCTTAACCACTGGGCCACCCAGGTGCCCCTGGAAGCAATATTTTAAGCACCTTATATTTTATGTGAGTGATTACCGTGTGTGTGTGTGTGTGTGTGTGTGTGTGTGTATATGTAGGCATTTTTACTGTCCTTTAGACACTTCTTAGGAAATTATTTGAGATTGACGTATAATACATTATTATTACTTTTTTCTCTTGCAAGGACTAGGAAATAGATCCCCATTTTGCATATTTTGACCAAACATTGATTTCCAGAAATGAATTACTTGCATTAAGTGGGACAGGACTTGGATGCTAACCAACTCTTGAGTACAGTGCTTTTCAAATGTGTTTATGTTGACTGAAGTTGAAGGCTTTTTCATAGTGCTTCAGGACTTTAAAAGAATTTGATTCTACATTCATTTTAAATAGTGTTTCAAACTTTTCAGCTTAAAATACAAAATGCCCGGGGCGCCTGGGTGGCTCAGATGGTTAAGCGTCTGCCTTCGGCTCAGGTCATGATCCCAGGGTCCTAGGATCGAGTCCCACATCGGGCTCCCTGCTCAGCGGGGAGCCTGCTTCTCCCTCTGCCTCTCTCTCTCTCTCTGTCTCTGTCTCTCATGAATAAATAAATAAAATCTTTAAAAAAAAATACAAAATGCCTTACATGTACTAAATTTTTATACATTTATACATTAATCATATCAATTTCTTTTATATATCTCAGAATAATGTTCTACTGCTATCTCACTTTTCTATTAAAAAGTACTCTTTTTTTGAAGTAGGCAACTTAAAAACTTTTATCGTTTATGCCACTTTTTCATATGAATCAGAATTTTCACAAAACTGTAACCATCCAAAGTACAAAATTAGAATGCGGAGGCTAACTACACTGATACACAGTCCAAGTTTTATAAATTGTGTGTTTGTAAAAAACCATTCCAAAAAAAAAAATTGTAGAAAGTTCCACCTTTCCAATTGATAATGCTTTATAATAAATATTATACATTAAAATTTATAAAGCAGAATTACACTTCATCAACTTCATACTCAGATTTTTAGTTTACTCCCTCCAAAAGATTAATCTGCTTAAAAAAAAGCTTGTAAAGAACGTATAAAGTAGTATTTCTTATAGTTCTTTATTTCTAAAATAATTAACATAATTCCCAGGATAATCATTCTGGTTTTTTTCTGCTCACAACTCAAACCCCCCAAAATTGATAATGCCCAAATATTAAGGACAGATTTATGAATAAATTTTGAAGTCAGGCAGTTAACAGTCCATTAACTCTTATTTAATCTGTATCCTATTTTTCTCCTTCAAAATGAGAAAATAGTACTTTGAGTATGATCATCTTAAAATACCACTGCATGGATAAAGAAAAACTAACATTTACTGTTATTTTTGTCTTGTGCTTAATAATTTAAAGCAATCAAAATTGCCTTAGAAATAACCATGTGTGTCATGTGCTCTCTTTTAGAAATGTGGCTTATTCACATTAAAAATCTATTTAATATAATCAAAATATCAAAATTTATATTTCTGATGACTACCAAATGTAATAATATAGAATGGTGTGGTGAGAAAACTAAGTCTAATTTTTATAAGCACTTTGTAAATAGGTAAAACTAGAAAGGAGATATCATTTTTTCAGGTAGATATATTTTGGCTTGCTCACATCAGAATTTACTTTGTATCATCAGTTGCACAAACAAAAAATTATGTAGGACACTACACAGAGAATGAAGTGATATTCAACAAGGAATATTTGACTTGTGAAACTGCAATTCTTTTTTTTAATACAGGGGATTACTTTTTGTTTTTCAAATGAATCCAAATTTATATTTTACCAGTATTAAATCTTAATAGTAACAGAATAATCTATTTGAATAATAGGAATCTTCCTTCTGGATTGTTCCAAACTATCAAAGATCTGTAAAACTATTTTTATTTTATTATCATGATGTTGTTTACAAACACAAATAATTTTTCATTATAAAAATAAAACCTAGAAACTAGAAGTTACCCAGATAGCTTTCAAAAGAGAAATTAAAAAAATATCTTGAGACAAATGAAAATGGAACTACAACATATCAAAACTTAAGGGATACATGAAAAGCAATTCTCAGAGGGAAGTTTATAGCAATAAATGCCTACATTAAGTAAATAAACAACCTAATTTTAAACTTCAAGGTATTAGAAAAAGAAGTACAAACCAAACCCCAAATTAGAGGAAAAAAGGAAATAATAAAGGTCAGAGTGGAAATAAATAGTCTAAAAAAGACAGTAGAAAAGATCAATGAAACAAAGAGTTCCATTTTTGAAAAGATAAACAAAATAGACAGACTTAAGAAAAAAAGAGGACTTGGGGCACCTGGGTGTCTCAGTCATTAAGCGTCTGCCTTCAGCTCAGGTCATGATCCCAGGGTCCCGGGATCAAGCCCCGCATTGGGCTCCCTGCTCTAGGGAAGCCTGCTTCTCCCTCTCCCACTCCCCCTGCTTGTGTTCCCTCTCTCGCTGTGTCTCTCTCTGTCAAATAAGTAAATAAAATCTTTTAAAAAGAAAAGAAAAAGGAAAGCAAAATTGGAAATGAAGCACATTACAACTGATATCACAGAAAATACAGTCATTCATAAAAGACTACTATATGCCAACAAATTAGACAACATAAAACAAAAAAAGGATAAATTCCTAGAAATCACTATCCTACCAACACTAAATCATGAAAAAATAGAATAACTGAGCAGACAAATTACTAGTAAGGAGATTGAATCAGCAATCAGATACCTCCCAAAAAGTAAAAATCCAAGACCTGATGTTTTCACTGGTGAATTCTACCAAACTTCAAAGAAGAATTAATGCCAATCCTTATCAAACTATTCCAAAAAAAATAAAGAGGAGGGAACACTTTCAAATTACATTACCCTGATACCAAAGCCAGACAGGGATATAGCAAAAAAGGCCAAATCGCTGATGAACATAGATGCAAAAGATCCTCAATAAAATACTGGCAAACTGAATGCAACAACATACTGAAAAGATCATACTCCATGATCAGATGGGGTTTATTCCAGAGATGCAGGGATGTTTTGACATCTGCAAATCAATAAATGTGATGTACCACATGATCAAGATTAAGTATAAAAACTATATGATTGTCTCAGTAGACTCAGAAAAAGCATTTGACAATATTTAACATCCTTTTATGATAACTCTCAACAAACGAGGTAGGAAGAGGATGTATCTCAACGTAGTAAGGGCTGTATGTGACAAGCCCATAGCTTATATCATACTCAACACTGGAATGCTAAAAGCAGGAACATTGGCCAAGGATACCTACTCTCAACATTTTATTCAACATAGTACTGGAAATCCTAGCCAGAGGAGTTAGGTAAGAATAAGAAATACAAATCAAAAAGAAGGAAGTAAAATTACCTCTGTTTGCAGATAACATGGTATTATATCTAGAAAACCCTATAGAGTTCAACAGAAACACTATTAGAATTAATAAATGAACTCAGTAAAGTTGCAGAATATAAATCAATATACAAAAATCAGCTATGTTTCTATATATAAACCGTGAACTATCAGAAACAGATTTTAAGTAAATCCCATGTACAGTAGCATCCAAATCAGTAAAATACTTAGGAATAAATTTAATGAAGTGGAAGGCTGTACACTGAAAACTATAAGACACTGATGAAAGAAATTGAAGAGGGCACAAAAAAATGGGAAAAGTATTTTGTGTTTATGGATTGGGATAATATTGTTAAAGTGTCCATACCAGCTAAAGCAGTCTACAGATTCAATGCAATCCCTATCAAAATTGCAATACCATTTTTCACAGAAGTAGAACAAAAAATCCTAAAATTTGTGTGGAATCACAAAAGACATCAAATAGCCAAATCAATTTTTTTCCCTTTTTTTAATTTTATTTTTTATTTTTTTTCATCATGTTAAGTATACTTTTCTTTGCCTTCTGTATGATTGGTTGATTGATTTGGTTTCTGGAGTAGAAGTTAATGACTCATTACTTACAGATAACACCCAATGCTCATCATAGCAAGTGCCCTCCTTAAATACCCATCACCCATTTAACCCATCCCACACCCACCTCCCTCCATCAACCTTCAGTTTTTTCTCTGTTGTTAAGGGTGTCTTATGATTTGCTTCCCTCTCTTGTTTTTTTTTTTCTCTTCTCATATGTTCATCTGTTTTGTTTCTTAAATTCCACATGAGTGAAATCATATGGTATTTGTCTTTCTCTGACTTACTTCACTTAGCATAATTCTGTCTAGCTCCATCCACATCATTGCAAATGGCAAGATCTCATTCATTTTTTTTTTTTAAATATTTTTATTTATTTATTTGAGACAGAGAGAATGAGAGAGAGAGAGCACATGAGAGGGGGGAGGGTCAGAGGGAGAAGCAGGCTCCCTGCAGAGCAGGGAGCCCGATGTGGGACTCGATCCCGGGACTCCAGGATCATGACCTGAGCCGAAGGCAGTCGCTTAACCAACTGAGCCACCCAGGCGCCCGATCTCATTCATTTTTATGGCTGAGCAATATTCCATTGTATATATATACCACCTCTTCTTTATCCATTCATCAGTCAGTGGACAGTTGGGCTACTTCTATAATGTGGCTACTGTAAATAATTCTGGTATAAATGTTGGTGTTCATGTATCTCTTTGAATTAGCATTTTGGTATCCTTCAGATAAATACCAGTAGTGCAATTGTTGGATCACAGGATAGTTCTATTTTTAACTTTTTGAGGAACCTCCATACTCTTTTCTACAATGGCTGCACCAGTTTGCATTTCCACCAGCCGTGCAAGAGGGTTCCCCTTTCTCCACATCTTTACATCCTCGCCAACACCTGTTGTTTCCTGTGTTGTTGATTTCAGCTATTCTGACTAGTATGAGGTGATATCTCATTGTAGTTTTGATTTGTATTTCCCTAATGATGAATGATTTGAGCATCTTTTCATGTGTCTGTTGGCCATCAGTTTGTCTTCTTTGGAAAAATGTCTATTCGTGTCTTCTGCCCATTTTTCAGTTGGGTTATTCTTTTATTGGGTGTTGAGTTTTATAAGTTCTTTACATATTTTGGATACTAAGCCGTCATCAGATATGTCATTTGCAAGTATCTTCTCCCATTCCATAGGGTTCCTCTTAGTTTTATTGATGGTTTCCTTTGCTGTGTGAACATTTTTATTTTGATGTAGTTCGAATAGTTTATTTTTGCTTTTGTTTCCCTTGCCTCTGAGACGTATCTAGAAAAATGTTGCTATGGCCGATGTCAGAGAAGTTACTGCTTGTACCCTCTTCAAGGATTTTTATGATTTCAAGTCTCACATTTCAGTCTTTAATCTATTTTGAGGTTTTTTTTTTGTATGGTATAAGAAAGTGGTCCAGTTTCATTCTTCTGCATGTAGGTGTCCAGTTTTCCCAACATCATCTGTTGAAGACTGTCTTCAGTCAACAAAACTAAAAGGTAACCTATGGAATAGGAGAAGATATTTGTAAATGGCTTAACTGATAAAGGGTTAGTATCTAAAATATATAAAGAACTTACAAAACTCAAAACCCAAGAAACAAATAATCCAGTTTAAAAATGGGCGGAAGACATAAGTAGACATTTTTCCAAAGAAGACATACAGATAGCCAGCAGATATGAAAAGATGCTTAACCTCATTCATCATCAGGTAAATGCAACTCAAAACCACAATGTAATGATTACCTCACACTTGTCAGAATAGCTAAAATTAACAACACAGGAAACAACAGCTCTTGGTGAGGATGTGGAGAAAGGGGAACCCTCTTGCACTGTCGGTGGGAATGCAAACTGGTGCAGCCACTCCAGAAAACAGTATCAGTGTTCCTCAAAAAGTTAAAAATAGAACTACTCTATCACCCAGCAATCTCAGTACTTCGTATTTACCCAAAAGATACAAAAATACTAATTGAAAAGGTTACATGCACACATAATGCAGGATTATCTGCAATAGCCAAATTATGGAAACAGCCCAAGTGTCCATGACTGATGATTGGATAAAAAAGATGTGGTATATAAATATATGTGTGTGTGTGTGTGCACGCACGTGTGTGTGTGGTGGAATATTACTCAACCATAATAAAGAATGAAATCTTGCCATTTGCAATGATGTGGATGGAGCTAGAGATTATTATGCTAAGCGAAATAAGTCAGTCAGAAAAAGACAAATACCATATGATTTCACTCATATGTGGAATTGAAGAAATAAAACAAATCAACCAAAGGGGAAGAAAAGACAGAGGGAGGAAAACCAAGAAGCAGACTCTTAACTGTGGATTGGGAGATGGGTTAAATAAGTGATGGGATTAAGGAGTGCACTTATGATGAATACTAGGCAATGTATGGAAGTGCTGAATCACTGTATTGTATACTTCAAACTAATATTACACTTTATGTGAACTAACTGGAATTTAAATAAAAACTTTTGCAAAAATTCTCACCAAAATACTAGCCAATAGGATCCAACAGTACATTAAAAGGATTATTCACCACGACCAAGTGGGATTTATCCCTGGGCTGCAAGGTTGGTTCAACATCCACAAATCAAAGTGATACAATACATTAACAAAAGAAAGAACAAGAACCATATGATCCTCTCAATAGATGCAGAAAAAGCATTTGACAAAGTACAGCATCCTTTCTTGATCAAAACTCTTCAGAGTATAGGGATAGAGGGTATATACCTCAATATCATAAAAACCATCTATGAAAAACCTACAGGGAATATCATTCTCAATGGGGAAAAACTGAGACCTTTCCCCCTAAGGTCAGGAACACTGCATGGATGTCCACTATCACCACTGCTATTCAACATAGTATTAGAAGTCCTAGCCACAGCAATCAGACAAGAAGAAGAAATCAAAGGCATCCAAATCGGCAAAGAAGTCAAACTCTCACTCTTTGCAGATGATATGATACTTTATGTGGAAAGCCCCAAAGACTCCACCCCAAAACTGCTAGAACTCATACAGGAATTCAGTCAAGTGGCAGGATAGAAAATCAATGCACAGAAGTCAGTGGCATTCCTATACACCAACAACAAGACAGAAGAAAGAGAAATTAAGGAGTCAATCCCATTTACCATTGCACCCCAAACCATAAGATACCTAGGCATAAATCTAACCAAAGAGGCAAAGGATCTGTACTCAGAAAACTATAAAATACTCATGAAAGAAATTGAGGAAGACACAAAGAAATGGAAAAACGTTCCATGCTCATGGATTGGAAGAACCAATATTGTGAAGATGTCAATGCTACCTAGAGCAATCTACACATTCAATGCAATCCCCATCAAAATACCATCCACTTTTTTCAAAGAAATGGAACAAATAATGTAAAATTTGTATGGAACCAGAAAAGACCCCGAATAGCCAGAGGAATGTTGGAAAAGAAAAGCAAAGCTGGCAGCATCACAATTCCGGAGTTCCAGCTCTATTACAAAGCTGTCATCATCAAGACAGTATGGTACTGGCACAAAAACAGACATATAGATCAATGGAACAGAATAGAGAGCCCAGAAATGGACCCTCAACTTTATGTCAATTCATCTTTGACAAAGCAGGAAAGAATGTCCAATGGAAAAAAGACAGTCTCTTCAACAAATGGTGTTGGGAAAATTGGATAGCCACATGCAGAAGAATGAAACTGGACCATTTCCTTACACCGCACACAAAAGTAGACTCCAAATGGTTGGAAGACCTCAGTGTGAGACAGGAGTCCATCAAAATCCTAAAGGAGAACACAGGCAGCAACCCCTTTGACCTCAGCCGCAGCAACTTCTTCCTAGAAACACCGCCAAAGGCAAGGGAAGCAAGGGCAAAAATGAACTATTGGGACTTCATCAAGATAAAAAGCTTTTGCACAGCAAAGGAAACAGTCAACAAAACCAAAAGACAACCGACAGAATGGGAGAAGATATTTGCAAATGACATATCAGATAAAGGGCTAGTATCCAAAATCTATAAAGAACTTATCAAACTCAACACCCAAAGAACAAAGAATCCAATCAAGCAATGGGCAGAAGACATGAACAGACATTTTTCCAAAGAAGACATCCAAATGGCCAACAGACACATGAAAAAGTGCTCAATATCGCTCGGCACCAGGGAAATCCAAATCAAAACCTCAATGAGATACCCCCTCACACCAGTCAGAATGGCTAAAAATAACAATTCAGGAAACGACAGATGTTGGCAGGGATGTGGAGAAAGGGGAACCCTCCTACACTGTTGGTGGGAATGCAAGCTGGTGCAGCCACTCTGGAAAACAGTATGGAGGTTCCTCAAAAAGTTGAAAATAGAGCTACCATACGATCCAGCAATTGCACTACTGGGTATTTACCCCAAAGATACAAAAGTAGGGATCTGAAAGGGTACGTGCACCCCGATGTTTATAGCAGCAATGTCCACAAAGCCAAACTGTGGAAAGAGCCAAGGTGTCCATCGACAGATGAATGGATAAAGAAGATGTGGTATATATATATACAATGGAATATTATGCAACCATCAAAAGGAATGAGATCTTGCCATTTGCAACAACGTGGATGGAACTGGAGGGTATTATGCTGAGTGAAATAAGTCAAACAGAGAAAGACATGTATCATATGACCTCACTGATATGAGGAATTCTTAATCTCAGTAAACAAACTGAGGTTTGCTGGAGTGGGCAGTGGGGTGGGAGGGATGGGGTGACTGGGTGATAGACTCTGGGGAGGGTATGTGCTCTAGTAAGCCCTGTGAATTGTGCAAGACTGTTGAATCTCAGATCTGTACCTCTGAAACAAATAATGCAATATATGTTAAGAAAGAAAAAAAAGAAGAAGAAGAAGATAGGAGGGGAAGAATGAAGGGGGGGAAATCGGAGGGGTAGACGAACCATGAGAGATGATGGACTCTGAAAAACAAACTAAGGGTTCTAGAGGGGAGGGGGGTAGGAGGATGGGTTAGCCTGGTGATGGGTATTGAGGAGGGCACGTTCTGCATGGAGCACTGGGTGTTATGCACAAACAATGAATCATGGAACACTACATCTAAAACTAATGATGTAATTTATGGGGATTAACATAACAATAAAAAAATAATAATAAAAAAAACTTTTTGAAAAGACTGTCTTTTTCCCATTGTATATTCCTTCCTCCCTTGTTGAAGATTAATTGACCATGTAGTTATGGGTTCATTTCTGGGTCTTCTATACTGTTCTGTTGATCTATGTGTCTGTATTATGCCAGTACCCTAATGTTTTGACTATTACAGATTTGTAATATAACTTAACATCTAGAATTGTGATACCTCCACTTTTGTATTTTTCAAGATTGCTTTGGCTATTCGAGGTCTTTCGTGGTTCTATACAAATTTTAGGATTCTAGTTCTGTGAAAAATGCTGTTGTATTTTGATAGGGATTACATCAAATCTGTAGATTGCTGTGGGTAGTTTAGACATTTTCAGTATTTGTTCTTTCAATCCATGAGCATGGAATGTCTTTCCGTATCTTGACATTGTCTTAAATCTCTTTCATCATTATTTTGTAGTTTTCAGAGTACAGTTCTTTCATCTCTTTAGTTTTATTTATTCCTAGATATCTTACTGTTTTTGACGCAGTTGTTAATGGGATTTTTTCTTGATTTTTCTTTTTGCTTCTTCATTATTATAGTATAGGAATTCAACATATTTCTATACATTGATTTTGTATCCTGCAATGTTACTGAATTCATTTAGAAGTTCTAGTGATTTTTAGGTGGAGTCTTTAGGATTTTCTATTTTTGTTTCTGGTCATATGCAAATACTGAAAGTTTTACTTCTTCCTTACCAATTTGGATGCATTTTATTTCGTTATGTTGTCTAATTGCTATGGCTAAGGCTTACGGTACTATGTTGAATAAAAGTGGTAAGAGTGGACATCCTTGTCTTGTTCCTCACCTGAGTGGAACGGTTCTCCGTTTTTCCCCATTGAGTATGATATTGGATGTGGGTTTTTCATATAAAGCCTTTATTATGTTGAAGTATATTCTGTCTAGAACTACTTCACAGAGGATGTTTATCATGAATGGATGTAGTACTTTGTCAGATGCTTTTTCTATATCCATTGAAATGTGGTTTTTATCCTTTCTGTATTGCTGTGATATCCGTTTGGTTGTTTTGGAAATACTGAACCA
This sequence comes from Neomonachus schauinslandi, assembly GCF_002201575.2. Classification (NCBI taxonomy): domain Eukaryota; kingdom Metazoa; phylum Chordata; class Mammalia; order Carnivora; family Phocidae; genus Neomonachus; species Neomonachus schauinslandi. The sequence continues at coordinate 41,049,401 of NC_058404.1, forward strand.
CCTTGCATCCTGGGAATAAATCCCACTTGATCATGGTGTATGATTTTTTTTTTTTTTTACTTTGAGAGAGAGAGAGAGAGTATGCATGCACGTGGGTGTGGGGCAGAGGGAGAGAATCTTCATGCAGACTCCCCCTAAGCATGGACCGCTCCCCACCAATGCAAGGCTCAGTCTCATGACCCATGTAACACCTGAGCCAAACCAAGAATCAGACACTTAAACAACTGAGCCACAACCCCTGATGTGTAATATTTTTAATGTTTTGTTGGATTTGGTTTGCTAAGATTTTTTGAGGAGTTTTGCATCTATATTCATAAGAGAGATTGGCTTGTAGATCTCTTTTTTTTTTGTGGTGTCTTGGCAAGCAGTCTTGAGAAAGAACAAACCTGGAGGCATCATAAGTCCTGACTTCAAACTATACTACAAATCTATAATAATCAACACAGTATGGTACTGACATAAAAAAAAAAAAAAAAACAGACACACAGATCAGTGGAACAGAATAGAGAACCCAGAAATAAACTCACGGAAATTTGTTCAGTTGATTTTTGACAAGGCAGCCAAGAATAGATAATGGGGAAAAGACTGTCCCCTCAATAAGTGGTTTTAGGAAAACTGAATATCCACATGGAAAAGAATGAAAATGGACCTCTTATCTTCTCCTTTACACAAAAATCAACTCCAGTTGGATTAAATCTTTTAATATAAGCCCTGAAACCATAAAACTCCTAGAAGAAAACATAAAGAGTAAGCTCCTAGACATTGGTCTTGACAATACATTTTTAAATTTAGGAACAAGAACAAAAATTAGTGGGACTACATCAAACTAAAAAGCTCTACACAATGAAGGAAACCATTAACAAAATAAAAAGGCAACCTACTAAATGGGACGAGACATTTACCCTGTTGGTGTAAATGTTAACTGGTACAGTGACTATGGCATATAGCACTGAGGCTCCTCAAAAAATTAAAAACAGAACTACCTGGTGCACCTGGGTGGCTCAGTTGGTTAAGCATCTGCCTTCAGCTCAGGTCATGATCCAGGGTCCTGGGATTGAGCCCCACGTCAGGCTCCCTGCTCAGCGGGGAGTCTGTTTCTCCCTCTTCCTCTGTCCCCACCTCTCTCTTGTGTGTGTGCACTCTCTCAAATAAATAAAATCTTTTTTAAAAAGGTAGAACTACCAGTAGTCCCACTTCTGAATATATAGACAAAGGAAACAAAATAATTATCTGAAGGAATAACCTGTACTCTCATGTTTATAGCAGAATGGTTTACAATAGCCAAAGTATAGAAAAAACCGAAGTGTCTGTCTACAGATGAATGGATAAAGAAGATGAGGTATATATACATGATGGAATATTATGCAGCCTCTAAAAAAGAATGGACTCTTGTCATAGGCAGCAAACATGAATGAATCTGGAGAGCATTATGCTAACTGAATTAAGTTAGACATCAAAAGATAAATACTACACAGTATCACTTGTGGTATTGTGATATATGGGATGATTTTTTTTTAAGTTGAATTTATAGCAATGGAGAGTATAAAAGTCATTTTCAGGCATTGAGGTGTGGGGGAAGTAGGGAACAGCTGGTAAAAGTATGTAATAAGTTAAAAGTATGGTTATAAGTTATAAGATGGATGAGATCTGAGGAAATAATGGATAACATGGTGACTACAGTTAATAACACTGTGTTGAATAATTGAAAGTTTCTGAGAGTAGAACTTAAAGGTTTTCACACAAAAAATATTTGTATATACATATATGTAAATATGTAAAGTGATGGGTGTGTTAACGCAATGAAGTGACTTTTTTCATGATATATATGTATATTAAATCCTCATACTGTATACTTTAAATATCTCACATTAAATTGTCAATTAAAAAAACTAATAAAGCAACATAGAAGAGGAAATGTAATCCATATAATAACAAATTGTAATTTTTCAGGATTTTTGCAGTATCCAGAAGGTATTTCCTGAACATCATAGTGACCATTAATTTTAAATAAATTAATAAATAACTAAATCTCTTACATTGCATAAATCAGTTATTCCAGAGGGAGAGGAAGATGGCAGCAGAGTAGGAGGACCCTAGACTAATGTTGTTCCATGAACACAAACTAGGTAACTATCAAATCCTAAATAACCCAGAAATTGACATGAAGACTGACAGAACAAACTCCACAACTAAAGGAAGAGAAGACATTGAATATGGTAAGGAGTGCAGAGAAGTGATTTGGGGGAGAAACAGATGCGAGGTACTACAGAGGGGAGAGAAGTGTGGCTGTAGAGAAGGATAAAAGAGGAGCACACAGGGGAACACACAAGGAGAACATTTCCCCAAAGCCATTGGTTTGGAAGACAAGAGGGGCTGGATTTTATGTATTCTTGCCATCAGAGGGGCTTAGAGCCTGGAGTTTTAAAGGTCAGCAGGCTTGCCTGGCATAGAGACCAGAAGGCACTGTGCTGCTCCTGAAGAAAAGGCAGGCAAAGCAGAGGGAACTAGACATCATTAATGCTAAGCAAAATAAGTCAGTCAGGGAAAGACAAATACCATATGATTTCACTCATATGTGGAATTTAAGAAACAAAACAAATTAATAAAGGGACAAAAAAAGAAACAAACCAAGAAACAGTCTCTTAAGTGTAGAGAACAAACTGATGGTTACTAGAAGGGAGGTGGGTGGGCAGATGGGTTAAAGAGGTGATGGGGATAAAGGAATGCACTTGTTGTGATGAGCACCAGGTGATGAATGGAAGTGTTTAATCACTATGTTGTACAAACTATTACACTGTATGTTCACTAACTGGAATATAACTGGAATATAAAAACTTTTAAAAATGTATTAAAAAATCAGTTGTTCTTCAGTAAAGTTGGGAGCAGGGAGACAAATGGATAAGCAAAATAAATATGGTATACCACAAAATGAAATAATACTTAGCAATAAAAGGAAACAAACTATTGATTTGCACAATATGGATGAATCTTAAATATAATTTGCTGAGTAAAAGAAACCAGTTTTATGCCATTTTGAAAAAGGGAAATCTATAGGGATGGAGGACATCAGTAATTTTCAAGAATTGGTAGGGGAAAGGAATTAACTAAAAGAGGGACGCAGGAGGCAATTTTCTATATACAGTGAACACATCTAGTACCTAGATTTGGTTTCTAAATACCGTTGTCCAGCAAGAAGAACTGAACTTCTTGGAGACATTTCTTCCAGGGTCGAGATAAGGAAAATTTAAGATGAGCTTAGAAGCATCTTCTTGTGGTACCTAAAAGAAATGCTTGAAAAACAAAAAAGGAAAAAGAGGGAGGTATGTTCAAAGGAGACAGAAGCCTCCTTGATAGAACTCCTAGTGGCCAAAGCTGAAAAAAAATGGAGCAATAAATTTAATAATGATAGTGTTTTATTATGCAAAAGAATAAGATTATATCCATGTGTCCATACTTACAGAAGAATTCCAATTACTAATGTAGAACAAATGAGGGAAATAAAAAAACACCATTAGAGCAGCACAATAATAACTGTCATAGGCAGGATCCACTGATGAATGCTCATATTAGTGTTCTGAAGTTTAAGGAGAAACAGGCTATTTTCATAGTCACAAATTTTGCCCAAAACATTTGCAAAAGAAAATTGTAACATTACAGAATAGAAACTTGTCAGACAGCACCTTAACCAAGTAATCAAGGTTAATACCACTACTCATAAAACATATATACCCTCATCTGATGCACTGAGAGGGTGCATCAGTATGATATCCTTCCCAAAAATGTACAACCTCAATCTAATCAAACAAACCTAAATTGGGGATATTCTATAACATAACTACCAGTTCTAATACTCTTCAAAATGTCAAGGTCATGAAAGACAAGGAAGGAGTGAGGTTCTGTTGGTGACTGGAGAAAACTAAGAAATCATAACAACTACATGCACTGTGGGATCATGGATAGGATCCTGGAACAGAAAAAAAAATTAATGAAAAAATTGGTAAAGTCTGAATAAAGTCTTAAGTTTAATTCATAGTATTGCATTATTGCTTTCTTCATTTTGAAATTTTTACTATGGTTATGTAAGTTGTTAACATTAGGGGGAACTGGGTAATGGGCAGATGGGAATGTATGTACTATCTTTACAAATCTAAAAATCTCAAAATTAAAAATTAGGTATAGATGTCTAAGGGCCCAGTGTTGTTTTTATATATCTCACAATAATCAAATAGCAGTGGAGAAAAAAAGACTATTTTAATTTGATCACCAAATAAACACTTTCAATAATTATTAATTTTCTCGTTTCTTTAAAATATATTTTGGGAAAAAATAATAAATAAATATATTTTGGTTGTGGTTATTTGGAAGTTTTAATAAAAATATTCACTAATCAATATCTAATAAGCAATTAAACCAGAGGTGATTGAGGAAATTGAACAGGTGAACTAAGACAAATGCTCTTAATTTGGTGCTGTGTTTTTTAGCAGTATATCAGAGTTTATTAATTTTCTTGTTCTCTTCATTCCTCTTTATTAATTGAATGTAACCATCTATTTTCTGCCTCCTTCATACTTAATGTACATTAGAATCTCAGAGTTAAATTTGCCCTCCTTGAAGGATCAGAGATTTTTTTTTTAAGATTTTTTTATTTATTTGGGGCCAAGGGGAGAGCAGAACAGGGGGGAAGAGCAGAGGGAGAGAGAGAAACAGGCTTCCTGCTGAGCAAGGAGCCAGATGTGGGTCTCAATCTCAGGACCTTGAGATCATGACCTGAGGCCAAGGCAGACGCTTAACCAACTGAGCCACTCAGGCACCCCGGAACAGAGATTTTAAAAAAGATTGGCCAATTACAGGTTTTCTCAGTGGCTGTTAGGGTGCCCCACACTTCTATGGCAGTTGAGAAAGTAGTCGCTATAAGATGCCAAAGCACTGTGGATGACACCACCATCCTACCTCATTAATAGCTTTACCAGGGGTTTCAGTATAAGAGAATTACCTGTTATTTGGCAGCTATAGTTCAGTATTATTCATTGGACTGAATCTATAATTATTTGTTGTATTCTGTATACTTGGCAATGTGCTAAACCATGTAGAAATCAAAAATCAAAATCAAAATCGTGATCTCTACCAAAGAATCCCCACTCTTTTGAAAGAGGACAGACATGAAGGCACTGTAGTGGGTAGAAAGAGCAAAGGCTTTAGTGATTTTGCAGTCATATCCTTACTATCTCTTTCTTTGATTACTAGATCTGTGGCCTTGGGCATTTATTTAAACTCTCTGAGTTTGTTTCCTTATCTCTAATATGGGATACTAATGTCAGTCTTAGAAAATCGTTATGATCATTAATACCTGGCATATAGACACATAGTAAATGATACCTGTTATTACAGTTTTTGTTATCAAGACTGATAGACTATTGGAAAACATGGTAGTTTATTACATGAAATAACTTTGTTCATTGAATATTATGTTAGGTGCTCAATCTGTGTTTTCTCCCTTTAGAGATGATGAAGAGAAAAAAAAATCTCCATCCGAAGGTACTGATGAGAAGGCTAATGGAACACATCCAAAGACCATCAGTCGTATTGGGAGCACTACCAACCCATTCTTAGATATTCCTCATGACCCAAATGCTGCTGTGTACAAAAGTGGATTCTTGGCTCGGAAGATCCATGCAGATATGGATGGAAAGAAGAGTAAGCACAATTTGTTGTCATTGTCTGTTTTGTTTATTTCATCTTGAGGCCCAAAATGTAAAGTGAATTTATTTGAAGTAGTCAAGGATGAAGAAAAATTATATTAGGTTTATCTAGAGAAGTATTTAACTGAAGTTTGATGAAGCCTCTAACCCTAAGTCAGAAATCCATTGTGGCACCTGCTCTTCTCCAAGTAGAATTATAGAGCTTCAGAAATGAAAGACGTCATACAGATTATTCATTTCCAACCTTTTATTCATTTATTTACTCTTGCCTTCAATAAATAATTCTGGGTACTTAACTATGTACTAGACATAAAAAATGTAGCAGCAAATGGGATGGGCAAGGTCCCTGTCTTCATGGAGTTTACATCTCTGGTGGTTGAGGGGAAGAGTGAATTTATAACACAGCATAATCAATAATGTAAGATCCCACAGACAAGGAAGGGAAAGAATGGCAGTCTGCACACATTTGAAGGGATTGGCCTTTATGGAAGATGGATAGGTGTTTCGTAGGCAAGCATGGTATAATTAGTACTGGAAAATTAAAGGAGTCCATCTGACGGTTCTGTGAAGTATAAGACATAGTTATCTACTGACAGGTAATAGTGTTTGAGATTTGAAAGAAATGAAGTATGTTTTATGCTTAGAATAACCTATGCAAAAAGTGAAATAGCAATTTGATATAGTTGAACAGGCTAAGGTAAGCTAGTATGTATGCTCAGAATTAGTGGGTTAAACCTTTAGGGTGTTCCTACCTACCTACAGACACAAATATGCACTGCTTGGATGGATAGTACCACTACTTCTATCTGTGGCTGGGTACTTTGTTAGCACATTCTGTTGGGTTACAGTCAAGAGAAATATTGTAATAGAGTGGCTTTGACACTGACTTACGATGCTGAGTATGTTTCTCAGTTTTTCCAAGTTCCTTAGGAGTACCTCTACCATATATCCTGTACACTCTATATACTAGCCTATTAGACTACTAAATTTTCTCAAAGAGAATTGTTTCAGGACTCTTGTAGTGGCAAGTGACAGCAAGTCTAACTGGCTTAGGAAAAAAAAGGCAAGGACACATTTAAAATGAAGAATGTTGCCAGGACCCTTTGTCCATTTCTGTCTCTGCATTATATTGCATGTCACCTTTACTCTTTGAAATAGGTCTCTTTTACATGGCTGGATATATGATTATTAGCAGCATTTTAGAGCAAGTGTTCAATTTTGTCAACAAAAAGTGTTCTCCTTCTTTCCTGATTTTGAATTTACTATATTCTGGGTACAACCCTGATTTGTATGACTGAGAGATGGAATACTGTAATTGTCAGCACTCACTTGGTTGAAATGCAAAGAGGGAAAGTTCCCTCAAGAATGAATAAGATACAGTTCTCATAGAAAAGGGATTCTTTTTGGTGGACAAAGCACTAGATATTCATCTCTTTGTTGCCAGCATACACACACACCCTTTCTCCAGCCAATTCAAGCAAAGCTTTTGGTAAACATAGTACCATTTTTCATTTATAACCACAGATATACTTATCTCTGTCCCACATGTCATGCCTAAGAGTGGCTCCCATCTCCAAGGTTTAAATTTGCTGGTACTGTCCATTTTCCCTAGGTAAGGATGTAAATTCACTCTATAGGCTAAATGAAAAATACAGAAATATCTGACGTACTTTGTATAAAGTACTAGAAGCAAAGAGCAGAATAACTGCAGTTGAAAATACCAATTCAGGAAAGGCAGAAAAGGAAGCAAAACAGCAATCATTGGTTCGGTGTATTTTACTACATTCTGCAAAGTTAACCTACTTGAGCATCTTTTCATTGATTCACTTCCTTAGCAATGGATTGACATAATTGATTAACTGATTTCAAAGAGTCCCCAGATTCATCCTGCCAGTGAAATTTTCTTTCTGTCTTGTTTTCCTGGGACACTTCTAAGGATTATTGGAGAGAATTCCCTTCACGGAAGCTCTGCTCCCTTAGCAGCCCACTGTATATAAGTATAGGTACAAAACCTGGGAGTTCCTTAGTAGTTGAGCCATCATAGACCTTCTATATCACGCTAGATTTTCCTGCCAATATAACCTCCTTTAAAGCCTTAGTTAACTCCTTTGAGAACTTCAGATTCATTAGGGCAATTTTAAGTGTCATGGGACTTTTACCTTTTTAGCAACTTAAGAATTTCTGCCTAGGTGAGGCGCTCCCCCCCAAAGACCAGCACAGGCCCCTGTGCACATCATGTCCCTAAAGCCTAGAGTGTTAAAAGTCAGCAGGTTTGGCTGGGATACAGCTCAGAAGGCACTATACTGTTCCTGGAGAGAAGTCAGACAAACAACCCAGAGGCAGACTATAGAAACAGCAATCTGAAAAACACCTGAAACAAACAGTGGGGAGATTATTCATTCTTCTTGGCTTGCCTCCCTGAGAGGCAAGCATGCACAGATACTCCTCTCCAGGAACAGAGGAACTGGCTAGGGCCATTTCCTCCGCCACCCCGCAGCATAAACACAGAGCCACCTGCAGTAAGCAGCACAGTGCCCACACTGGCTGTCTAACCTGCTTATACCAAGCCTCACATCCCTGTAATCTGGTAATACTGCCCTTCTCAGTGAAGCTTGCCTCAATCCCAGTGCCACAGGCCCTTTCCACAGAAGACCAGCAGAAGCCCCTGCCCACACGACAGCTGCTGACCAGAGAGTTCTGCATGGCTTCAGTTCAAGTGGAACTTTCAGGTCTCATTTAACACACAGACCAAAGTGAACCTAGTTAAAACATGCCACATTCTAGCCAAAGACCAAATACTTCCCACTGCAGGCAAGGAGAGCCCCTACAGAAACTGGCCCGAAGGATACAGCAGCCAAAACACAGTAGCAGAGGGCATGCAGCACACACCAGAGACACTATCTGAAGTACCAGGCCCTGCCTATATGATCTCTTCTTCATAAAGCCGTGATTATCAGGAGCGGGAAACATACAGGCTTTTCTAACACAGAGAAGAAGAGAGACTTAAACAAAATGCCCGAGATCTAAGCAGAACAGATACAAGTAATATGACTGATGGGGAATCCAAAGCAATAGTCATAAGGATACTAGCTAGCTTGAGAAAAGAAGACCAGGGAGACGCTTACCACAGAGATACAAGAGTAAAAAAACAGTCAGAAATGAAAAATTCAGTAACTGAGATTCGAAACAACAAATGCAACAACCAAACAATGATGCAACGAACACAAGGATGGAAGAAGCAGAGGCACAAAAAAGCGACATGCAAGATAAAATAATGAAACATAAGCTGAACAAAAGAGAGAAAGAATTTTGCAATATGAGAATATACTCAGGGAATTCAGTGACTCCATCAAATGTAATAACATTCATATAGGTGTACTAGAAGAAGAGCACAGAGAAAAGAGGACAGGGAATTTATTTCAGAAAATAATATGTGAAGATTTCCCTAATCTGGGAAAGGAAACAGGCATCCATATCTGGGAAGCACCAAGAAATCCCATCAAAATTAACAAAAGCTGGGGTGCCTGGGTGGCTCACTCAATTAAGCATCTGACTCTTACATCTCAGGTCATGATCTCAGGGTCATGAGATTGAGCCCTGTGTTGTGCTACGTGCTCAGCAGGGAATCTGCTTGAGATTCTCTCTCCCTCTTCCTCTAATCCTCCCCCACACTCTCTCTCTCAAATAAATAAATCTTTCTAAAAATCAACAAAAGCTGGCCAAGAACATGACATTGTAATTAAATTTTGTAAAATACACTGATAAAGACAAAAGTCTTAAAAGCAGCAAGACAAAAACAAGTCCCTAACTTACAAGGAAGACCCACAAGGCTAGCTTCAGATCTCTCAACACAAATTTGGCAAGCTAAGAGGGAGTGGCATGATAAATTCATAGTACTGAATGGGAAAAATCTGCAGCCAAGAATACTCTTATCTAACAAGGAATAGAAGGAAAGATGAAGAGTTTCCCAAAGAAAAGCTAAAGGAGTTCATGGCCATTAAACCAGCCCTACAAGAAATATTAAAGGGGACTTTGAGTAGAAAAGAAAGACCAAAGTGACAAAGACAAGAATGTAATAGAGAAAATCTCCCAAAATAACAAAACAAGTAATAAAATGGCACTAAATACATATCTATCAATAATTACTCTAAAGGTGGGGTGCCTGGGTGGCTCAGTCATTAAGCATCTGCCTTCGGCTCAGGTCATGATCCCAGGGCCTGGGATCGAGCCCCGCATCAGGCTCCCTGCTCCTCGGGAAGCCTGCTTCTCCCTCTCCCACTCCCCCTGCTTGTGTTCCCTCTCTCACTGTGTCTCTCTCTGTCAAATAAATAAATAAAATCTTTAAAAAAAAAAATTACTCTAAATGTAAATATGTAAATGAACTAAACACTCCAATCAGATACATGGTGTCAGAATGTATTAAAAAAAGAAGACCCATTTATATGCTGCCTACAAGAAATTCATTTTAGACCTAAAGACACCTGTGCATTGAAATTGATGGAATGGAGATATACTTGTCATGCAACTGGACATCAGAGTAAAGCCAGATTAGTAATACTTCTATCTGACAAACTAGACTTTAAACCAAACACTATGAGATGAAGGGCATTATATCATAATAAAGGGGACAATCTAAAAGTAAGATCTAATAATTGGAAGTATTTATACACACAACGTGGAGGCACCCAAATACATAAAACAATAACAAACATGAAGGAACTCATTAATAATAATAGAATAAGAGTAGGGGACTTTATCACCCCACTTACATCAACGGACAGATCATCTAAGCAGAAAATCGACAAGGAAACAATAACTTTGAATGACACACTGGACCAGATGAACTTCACAGATATATTTAGAATATTTCATCCTAAAGCAGCAGAACTCACTTTAATGCAGGTTCTTTTTGAGTGCACATGGAACATTGTCCAGAATAGATCATATACTAGGTCACAAATCAGGCCACAAAAAGTACAAAAAGATTGAAATCATGCCATGCATCTTTTCTGACCAGAGTGCTATGAAACTTAAAGTCAACCACAAATATTATATATATGTATATATATACATATATATATATATATATATATATATCACAAATACATGGTGGTTAAACGACGTGCTACTAAACAATGAATGGGTTAGCCAGGAAGTCAAAGAAGAAATAGAAGCCAGACTTATCAAAAAGAAAAGAGAAAGGAATCAAATAAAATCAAAAGAGGAGACAAAAAATAACCACCAACACCACAGAAATAAAATTATAAGAAATATTATTGGGTGCCTGGGTGGCTCAGTCATTAAGTGTCTGTCTTCAGCTAGGTCGTAATCCCAGGGTCCTGGGATCGAGCCCCGCATTGGGCTCCCTGCTCAGTGGGAAGCCTGCTTCTCCCTCTCCCACTCGCCCTGCTTGTGTTCCCTCTCTCACTGTGTCTCTCTCTGCAAATAAATAAATAAAATCTTAAAAAAAAAAAGAAAAAATATTATGAAAAACTATATGCCCACATATTGGACAACCTGAAAGAAATTGATGTATTCCTAGAAACATGTGAACCACCGAAACTGAAACAGGAAGAAATAGAAAACTTGAAGAGACCAATAACTAGCAAAGAAATTGAATTAGTCCAGGGCTACGTGACTTCATGGGTCAATTCTATCAAACATTTAAGTGACAGTGATTACCTATTCTTTTCAAACTATTTCAAAAAATAGAAGAGGTAGGAAAACTTCCACATTCATTCTGTGGGGCCACAATTACCCTGAATTCAAAAATAAAGACTCCACTAAAAGAGAGAACTAGAGGCCAATATCCCTGATGCTTATGGATGTACAAGTTCTCAATAAAATAGTAGCAAACCAAATCAAACAGTACATTAAAAAAATCATTCATCACTATCAAGTGGGATTTATGCCTGGCCTGTAAGGGTGGTTCAATATTAGTAAATAAATCAAAATAATACACCACAAAGAAAGGACAAGAACCATATGATCCTTTCAATAGATGAAGAAAAAGCATTTGAAAAAAACTATATAACATCCATTCATGATGAAAAAAAAAAATCCTCAACAAAGTAGGGTTAGAGGGAACATCCCTCAACATATAATAAAGGCCATATATGGAAAAACCCACAACTAATATTCTCTTCAATGGGGAAGACCTAGGAGCTTTTCCTCTATGGTCAGGAACAACACAGGGATGTCTACTCTCACCACTATTATTTAACATAGTACTGGAAGTCTTAAGCATCAGCAGACAACAGAAAGAAATAAAAGGCATTCAAACTGGCAAGGAGGAAGCCAAACTTTCACACTTCACAGACAACATGATGCTCTTATGTAGAAAACCCAGCAGACTCCACCAAAAAATTGCTAAAACTCATACATGAATTCAGCAATGTCTCAGGATAAAAAAATCAATGTACAGAAATCTATTGCATTTCTCTATGCCAATAACAAAGAAGCAAAAATCAAGGCATCGATCCCATTTATAATTGCACCAAAACCTGTAAGATACCTAGGAATAAACCTAACCAGAGAGGTACTCTGGAAACTATAGAACACTTATGAAAGAAATTTAAGTTTGAGACCCTTACAACAGGTTACTTTCTTTTCTATTTTCCTAGCATTTGTGCTATAGTCATCTGTTTTCCTTGTGTATAAAACTCATAGTACATTGTGATTATTTTTGCTTTAAATAGAAATGTAGTTTTTACTTTTACCCACACATTGACTATTTCTGGTATACCAAGTTTCCTTTTTCATTTTCAAATTTCCATTTAGTATCTTTTCTTTTTCTGCTTAATTTCCCTTAATATTTCTTGTAGTAAAGTCCTGCTAGCAAGAAATGTTCTCTTGTTTTATTGGTTTTGAAAAAAATGTACACTGCATCTTAATTTTTGGAATTTTTGATTACTGGTTGTAAAATTATTTGGCAATGTTTTCCTTTTCCTTCAGTAATTTAAAAATGTTCTATTTTTCAATGCCCTGTGTGGTTTCAGACAAAAAGCCTGCTGACATTATTTATTTCTCTGTACCTATCATGGTTTTATTTTTTCTCTCTGGCTGCTTTCAAGATTTTTCTTTTTCTTTTTGATTTTCAGTGATTTTATTATGAGCTGCCTTAGTGGGGTTTTTCTTTTTGTTTTTCTTGTCTGGTGTTGATTGAAGTTCTTGTATTCATCAGATTATATTTTTCACCAATTATGGAAATCTTTTAGCCATTATTTCTATAGCACCCACCCCTCTTTCTAGGATTCTCCTTTCCTATATATTTGACTACTTGATATTACACAAAAAGTTCATTAAGGCTCTGTTCAATTTTTTTCTAAATCTTTTTTATAATTTCAGAACTTTCTTTATTGCATGTCTTCAGTTTTACCATAGTATTTGTCATTTCATACATAGTATTTTTTTTTTTTAATGAGAGCGTGGAGGGAGGGGCAGAGGGAGAGGAGAGGGAATCTTAAGCAAGTGTACACTCAGCACAAAGCCCAACTCAGGGCTTGATATCATATCCCTGAGATTCTGTCCTGAGCTGAAAACAAGAGCCACCCAGGCACACCATATATATAGTATTTATTTTTGAAACTGCATCTTGAATCTTTTCTATCCTCCACTTCTCTCATTATCAAGTTTTTAATGTCCTTGAGCATATTTTTCATATTTACAAGAGCTGTATTAAGGTCCTTCTCTTTGATTCTTCTCTCCCTGTGATTTCCAGAACTGTTACTTTAATTTTCCTGCTACCTCTAGGTTATAGTTTTCTTTTTCTTTGCATTCCTAGTAATTTTTTATTTGAATGCCAGATGTGACATTTTGGGAGACTGGATTTAGTTATATTCCATTAAAGAATGTTGGATTGTATCTTATTGTCTAGATAAGTAACTTATGAATTAACTGAATCCTTCAGAGGCTTGCCTTTACTCTTTGTCAAGGTATATCCAAATCAACCTTTATTCTGGAACTTATTTAGCTTCATCCTGGGGACTATTATTAGTGTTTAGCCTCTAACCCTGGTATTACAAAGTGTTTCTCTCCTCTGTTTGATGAAAATACAGACTATTTCTACTCCCACATGAGCTTTTGAAATTGTTCATTCCACTACTGTTTGGTTATTTTTTTCACATGTGACCACATCAGTGCTCTAGCCAAGACCTGGGAATTCCTCTGCAGATCTCCAGAACTATCCTCTTGGGTGGCTTTCCTCCCTTGTGCTCTGATGAACAAATTCTAGCCACCTCAACCTCACAAAAGTCAGCACAAGTTCCTAACTATTGTTTGGCACCCTCTTTCACTATTGGCTTAGATACTTCCTTCAAGCAGTTATCTGGGCTTACCTCTTTTGTTCCTTTCTCTTTAGAATCAATTCAAAGCTGCCTAATGTACAACATCTGGAAACTTTTGTTTCATATGTATTGTTCTGTTTTCTACTTGTTATGAAAGGAGAGAAGTTTTTGTAGCAGTTAACCTTTCATAGACATAAGGAGAACTAAACTGGTTACTGATCACTTTTGTTAAGAAATTTTTTCTAGTTGCCTCAGACCTCAAGACTTAATATTTACTGAGCTATGAAAAGTGAAATGGAATTCTAATACCAAGCTCCATGGAGAAAAACTGAGAGCTTTTCCTGTATGGTCAGGAACAAGACAGAGATGTCTACTCTCACCACTATTGAACGTAGTACTGGAAATCTTAAGCATCAGCAATCAGACAACAAGAAGAAATAAAAGGCATCCAAATCGGTAGGGAGGAAGTCAAACTTTCACACTTCGCAGACAACATGATACTCTATGTAGAAAACTGAACAGACTCCACCAAAAAATTGCTAAAACTCATACATGAATTCAGCAAAGTCACAGGATATAAAATCAATGTATAGAAATCTGTTACATTTCTCTATGCCAATAATGAAGCAGCAGAAATCAAGGAATCGATCCCATTTATAATTGCACCAAAACCTGTAAGATACCTAGGAATAAACCTAACCAGAGAGGTAAAAGATCTGTATTCTGGAAGCTATAGAACATTTATAAAAAGTTGAAGAGGATACAAAGAAACGGAAAAGCATTCCATGCTCATGGATTAGAAGAATAAACATTGTTAAAATGTCTATACTACCCAAAGCACTCTACACATTCAGTGCAATCCCTATCAAAATACCACCAGCATTTTTCACAGAGCTCGAACAAATCTAAAATCTGTATAGAACCACAAAAGACCCCGAATAGCCAAAGTAATCCTGAAAAAGAAAAGCAAAGCTGGAGCCATCACAATTCTGGACTTCAACCTATGTTACAGCTCTGTAGTGATCACAGCAGTATGGTACTGGCACAAAAACAGACACATCGATCAATGAAACAGAATAGAAAACCCAGAAATAAACCCACAGCTATATGGACAACTACTCTTCAATACAGCAGGAATGAATATCTAGTGAGAAAAAAGACATCTCTTCAACAAATGGTGTTGGGAAAACTGGATGGCAACATGCAAAAGAATGAAACTGGACCAGTTTCTTATACCATACCCAAAAATAAATTAAAAATGGATGAAAGACCTAAATATGAGATAGGAAACGATCAAAATCCTAGAGAACACAGGGAGCAACCTCTTTGACCTCGGCCAGAGCAACTTCTTACTACTCATATCTCTGGAGGGAAGGGAATAAAAAGCAAAAATAAACTATTGTGACGTCTTCAATTTAAAAAGCTAATGCACAGTAAAAGAAACAATCAACAAAACTAAAAAACAGCCTGCGGAATGGGAGAAAATATTTGCAAATGCCATATTTGATAAAGGGTTAGTATCCAAAATATATAAAGAACTTGTCAAACTCAACACCTCAAAAATAAATAATCCATTTAAGAAATAGGCAGAAGACATGAATATAGACATTTTTCCAAAGAAGACATCCAGATGACTAACAAAAACATGAAAAGATGCTCAACATCACTCATCATCAGGGAAATACAAATAAAAACCACAATGAGATACCACCTCACACCTGTCAGAATGGCTAAAATGAACAAAACAGGAAACAACAGATCTTGGCACAGATGTGGAGAAAGGGGAACCCTCTTACGCTCTGTTGATGGGAATGCAAACTGGTGCAGCCACTGTAGGAAACAGTATGGAAGTTCCTCAAAATGTTAAAAATAGAACTACCCTTGTGACGCAGCAATTGCACTACTAGGTATTTATCCAAAGGTTACAGAAATACGGATTCAGAGGGGCACCTGCACCCTGATTTATTAGCATTATCAACAACAGCCAAATTATGGAAGGAGCCCAAATATCCATTGACTGATAACTGGATAAAGAAATTGTGGTATAGGTGTTAAGGAGTTAAGGTGTATAGGAGTTAAGATGGCAGAGTAGTAGGGGTACCCTACCCTGGTCCTGCCTCTCCCTTGAACACAGCTAGGGTAATATCAAATCATTTTAAACACCGAGGAAATTGATCTGTGGATTAAGAGAACAGTCTGCACAGTTAGAGGGACTCTAAGAATGTGGCATGTACAAGGTGCAGTGATGTGAATTGGAGGAGAGAAAAGCCATGGTGCTGTGAAGGGGAGGAGGGAGCACTTTCCATGGAGGAAGGAGAGCAAGAGAATGAGAGAGGGGGACAGAGAGCAGCATGTTGGTTCACACAGGAAAAACACTTCCCCAAAACCATTGACTGGGGAATCCAGAGTAATGGACTTTCGCAAGTTTTTACAAGCAGGAGAGTTCAAAGTTTGAAGTTTTAGAAGACAGTGCCATTCACAGGAGTCCAGTGGGGGGGTGGGCAGCATTTCTCCTGGAGAGGAGGAGGGCGGAGACCTGGGAGCAGAAAGTATTGTGTAGGGATCCCCTGGGTCACACTGGGAGAGAATATTCCCCTTCCTGGGGTACATCTGGAAGAGGGTATATTGCCTCTCCAAGGAAAAAATACCCTCCAGGCACCATTGAGCAGCTGTTCATTAGCAAGGTACAGAAGTATGCACAGAGGGCAGATAACCTGTTCACAGCTTTTCATTGTGCTTTACCATAAACTCCAAGCACCTGCACTGCCATGCAGCTGCTCTCCTGGGACAGAACAGCACCAGACACAATGTGGTGAGGCTCGGCTCCAGAGGAGGGGAGTGGTCCATGCCATAGCAGGTCCTTTAAGATTTGGAGTTTTGTATCCCATCCAGGCACCAGACATAAAACACAGGAGAACTGTGGCGCTGGATGTGCCCATGGCTCAGGCACAGACAAATTGAGGGCAGGGATCAGCCTGGGACACCAGAAGGGAGGTTGTTCAATTTTCTTTTAGGGCTTTCTGAACAGTGTCAGCCCGAGCTCCCCTCTTTGGGATGAGAGATTGAGTGATGCCATCTTTCCCTCTCCCAACAGCATGATTGGACCTCAGTGAACAACACAGCACCCCCGGTGGAGTCTTGAGCCACTTACACCAAACCCCACCCCCCATGCCCTTGCAGGTGCATCTTTACTACAACAGGTTGGACTGTGAGCCAGCGCAGCAGGTGTCTCCCACAAAGGAGTAGCATAAGCCCCCTGCATGCGCCAAGTCTACTGATCATAGAGTGCTCCAAAGTGTCAACTTCAGTTCTGATGGAAGTAGGACCAGGCTTTCTTTTTTCTTTTTCCTTTGGAATCAGGTTTATAGTTTACAGTTTTCTGTTTGTTTGCTTTTCTCTTTTTTAGTATCAGGCTTTTTTTTTTTTTTCCTTTGGAATCAGACTTACTGCTTTTAGTTTGTGTATTTTTGGGGTTTTTGTCCTTTTCTCTCTTTTTGGATCAGGTTTAAAAAAACAGGCTTGTTGTATCAAACAAATCAAAGCATACCTGGTTAAATGTCTAAACACTGCCCACTACAAGCAAGGAGGAACTCTGCAGAGGACTGACCAATGGGAAAGGGCAGCCAGAACACAACAGCAGAGTGCACAGCATACACCAGAAACACTTCCTGAAGTGCCAGGCCCTGGACAGTGTATTACCACTTCTTGATATAGCATTACTCTCAGGAGCAGGGAACATAACAAGCTTTCATAACACACAAAAGACAGAAACCTAGACGAGACAGGATGGAGGAATTCTCCTCAAAAGAAAGATCAAGAAGAAATCACATCCAGGGATTTACTCAAAACAGATATAAGCAATATATCTGAACAAGAATTTAGAACAGCAGTCATAAGAATACTGGCTGGGCTTGAAAGAAGCATAGAAGACACTGGAGCTACCCTTGCTGGAGAGATAAAAAAACCTAAAAAGTAGTCAGGCAGAAAGAAAAAATGCTATAATTGAGATGCAAAACTGAATGGATAAAGTCAAAATGAGGATGGAAGAATCAGAGGACACAGTAGGTGATGGAGAAGTTAAAATTATGGAACATAATGAAGATGAAGAAAAGAGGGGAAGAAAACTGTTCAATCACGAAGTTAGGCTTAAGGAACACAGCAACTCCATAATGTGCAATAATATCCATATCATAGGAGTCCCAGAAGAAAAGCGGGATAAAGGGGCAGAAGGTTTATTTGAACAAATTATAGCTGAGAACTTTCCTAATCTGGGGAAAGAAACAGGCATTCAAGTCCAAGAGGCACAGAGAACTCCCCTCAAAATCAACAAAAACAGATAAACACCATGACATATCATGGTGAAACTTGCAAAATATAAAGATAAAGAGAGAATTCTGAAAGCAGCTAGGGACAAAAAAAAAGTCCTTTACCTACAAGGGTAGACATATAAGGTTAGCAGCAGACCTGGCCACTGAGGCTTACAAGGCCAGAAGAGAGGGCAGGAAATATTCAACATGCTAAGTGGGAAAAATATTTAGCCGTGAATACTTTATCCAGGGGGTGGCTCAGTTGGTTAAGCGTCTGCCTTTGGCTCAAGTCATGATCTCAAGGTCCTCGGCTCAGCAGGGGAGTCTGCTTCTCCCTCTCCCCCTGCTTGTGCTCTCTCTCTCTCTCTCTCAAATGAATAAAATCTTTTTTTTTTTTACAGATTTTATTTATTTATTTGAGAGAGAGAGAGCACAAGAGGGAGGAGAGGGAGAGGGAGAAGCAGACTCCCTGCTGAGCAGGGAGCCCGATGCGGGACTTGATCCCGGGACTCCAGGATCATGACCTGAGCCGAAGGCAGTCGCTTAACCAACTGAGCCACCCAGGCGCCCTCAAATGAATAAAATCTTAAAAAAAAAAAAGAACACTTTATCCAGCAAGGCTGTCATTCAGAATAGAAGAGATAAAGAGTTTCCAAGACAAGCGAAAACTATAGGAGTTAGTGAATTCTAAACCACCTGTGCAAGAAATATTAAAGGGAACCCTTTGAGCAGAAAAGAGAGACCAAAAACACAAAGACTAGAAAGGAACAGAGACAATCTATAGAAACAGCAACTTGACAGGTAATACAATGGCACTAAATTCATATCTATCAATATTATTCTGAATGTACATGGACTCAATGCTCCAACAAAAGACACAGGGTATCAGAATGGATAAAAAAAAAAAAAAACCTATTGATACACTGCTTACACAAGATGGACTTTAGACCCACAGACATCTCCAGATTCAGAGTGAGGGGATGGAGAACCATTTATCATTTATCATTTTAATGGACATCAAAACAAAGCTGGAATAGCCATACTTAATATCAGACAAACAACATTTTAAACCAAAGACTGTAATAAGAGATGAAGAAGGACACTGTATCATAATAAAAGGGTCTATCCAACAAGAAGATCTAACAGTTGTAAATATTTATGCCCCTAACTTCAGAGCAGACAAATATATAAATCAACTAATAACAAGGAAAGTCATTGATAATAATCCAATGACAGTAGGGGATTTTAATACTCCACTCACAGCAATGGACAAATCATCTAAGCAGAAAATCAACAAGGAAAAAGGGCTTTGAATGACACACTGGACCAGTTGGACTTCACAAATGCTTCAGAGCATTTCATACTAAAGCAGCAGAATACACATTCTTTCCAAGTACACAGGGAACATTCTCCAGAATAGGTCACATACTAGGTCAAAAATCAGGCCTCAACCAGTACAAAGACATTGAGATTATACCATGAATATTTTCAGACCATAATGCTGTGAAACTTGAAGTCAACCACAAGAAAAATTTGGAAAGACCACAAATACGTGGAGGCTAAAGAATATCCTACTAAAGAATGAATGAGCTAACCAAGAAATTAAAGAAATAAAAAAATACATGGAAGAATGAAAATGAAAACATGACAGTCCCATACCTTTGGCATGCAGCAAAGGTGGTCATAGGAGAGAAGTATATACCAACACAGGCCTTCCTTAAGAAACAAGAAAAGTCTCAAATATACAACATAACGTTACACCTAAAGGAGCTGGACAAAAAATAGCAAATAATGCCTAAAACCAGCAGAAGGAAATAATAAAGATTAGAACAGAAATCAGTGATATATAAATCAAAAAAACAGTAGAACATATCAATAAAACTAGGAGCTGATTCTTTGAAAGAATTAACAAAATCGATAAACCCCTAGTCAGACTTACCAAAAAGAAGAGAAAGGACCCAAATAAATAAAATCACAAAAGAGGAGAGATCACAACCAACACTGAATAAATACAAATGATTATAAAAGAATATTATGAGCAATTACATGCCAATAAATTGGGCAATCTGGAAGAAATGGATAAATTCCTAGAATCATATAAGCTATCAAAACTTCAGGAGAAATTAAAAAATTAGAACAGACTCATAACCAGCAAAGAAATTGAGTCAGTAATCAAAAATCTCCCAACAAACAAGAGTCCAGGGCTGGATGGCTTCCCAGGAGAATTCTTCCAAACACTTAAGAGTAATACTGATTTTTCTGAAACTATTCCAAAAAATAGAAATGGAAGGAAAACTTTGAAACTCATTCTATGAGGCCAGTATCACCTTGATTCCAAAACCAGACAAAGACTCCATTAAAAAGGAGAATTACAGACCAATATCCCTGATGAACATGGATTTAAAAATTCTCAACAAATACTAGCAAATTGAAAGCAACAGTACATTAAAAAAATTATTCACCACAACCAGGTGGGATTCATTCATTGGCTGCAGGGTTGGTTCAATATCCCCAAATTAATCAAGAGAAAGAAAGAAAAGGCATCCAAATCGACGAAGAAATCAAACTTTTCCTCCTCACAGACGACATGGTACTCTATGTTGAAAACACAAAGACTCTACCCAAAAATTGCTAGAACTTATACAGGAATTCAGCAAAGTGGCAAGATACAAAATTAATGCACAGAAGTCAGTGGCATTACTATACACTAACAATGACCCAGAAGAAAGAAATTAAGGAATCGATCCTATTTATAATTGCACAAAAAATCATAAGATACCTGGGAATAAACCTAACCAAGGAGGTAAAGGATCTGCACTCTGAAACTATAAAACACTCTTGAAAGAAATTGAGGAAGATAAAAAGATGGAAAAACGTTCCATGCTCATGGATTGGAAGAACAAATATTGTTAAAATGTCTGTGCTTCCCAGAGCAATCTATACATTCAATGCAATCCCTATCAAAATACCATCAACATTTTTCACAGAGCTGAACAAATGATACTAAAATTTTTAAGGAACCAGAAAAGACCCTGAATAGCCAAAGGAAAGTTGAAAAAGAAAACCAAAGCTAGTAGCATCGCAATACCAGACTTCAAGTTATAATAAAAAGCTGTAAGCATCAAAACAGTATGGTACTGGCACAAAAACAGAAACATAGAGCAGTGGTATAGAATAGAGAACCCAGAAATGGACCCTCAACCCTATGGTCAACTAATCTTTGGCAAAGCAGGAAAGAATATCCAGTGGAAAAAAGTCTCTTCAGTAAATGGTGTTGGGAAAATTGGACAACAACATGCGGAAGTATGAAACTGGACCACTTTCTTACACCACACAAAAATAAATTCAAAATGGATGAAAGACCTAAATGTGATTCAGGAAACCCTCAAAATCCTACAGGAGAATACAGGCAGAAACCTCTTTGACCTTGGCTGTAGCAACTTCTTACTAGACACGTTGCCGTAGGTAAGAGAAACAAGCTAAATGAACTTTTGGTTGGGGCATCTGAGTGGCTCCGTAGGTTAAGCATCTGCCTTCGGCTCAGGTCATGATCGCAGGGTCCTGGGATCAAGCCATGTTGGGCTTCCTGCTCAGTGGGGCATCTGCTTCTCCCTCTCTCTCTGCCCCTCCCCCTGCTCATGCGTGCACTCTCTCTCTCAAATAAATAAATAAAACCTTTTTTAAAAAGATAAAAACTTATGCACAGCAAAGGAAACAATCAACAGAACTATAAGGCAGCCTACAGAATGGGAGAAGACACTTGCAAATGATATACCTGATAAAGGGTTAATATCCAAAATCTGTTAAGAACTTGGCAAACTCAACACCCAAAAAAACAAATAACCCAGTTAAGGAATGGGCAGAAGACATGAATAGACATTTTTCCAAAGATGACATCCAGATGGCTAACAGACACATGAAAAGATGCTCAATATCACTCATCATCAGGGAAATACAAATCAAAACCACAATGAAATACCACCTCACACCTGTCAGACTGGCTAAAATTAACAACACAGGAAACAAGAGATGTTGGCGAGAATGCAGGTAAGAACCCTCTTGCACTGTTATGGGGAATGCAAACTGGTTCAGCCACTTGGGAAAATAGTATGGAAGTTCCTCAAAATGTTCAAAATAGAACTACCCGACGACCAAGCAATTGTACTACTAGGTATTTAACCAAAAGCTGCAAAAGTACAGATTCGAAGGGGTACATGCACCCCTATGTTTGAAGCAGAATTATCAACAATAACCAAACTATGGAAAGTGCCAAGCATCCATAGACTGATGAATGGATAAAGAATATTTGGTGTATGTATACAAAGGAATATTACTCAGCCATCAGATTGAATGAAATCTTGCCTTTTGTAATGATGTGGATGGAACTAGAGTGTATTCTACTAAGTGAAATAAGTCAGAGAAAGACAAATACCATATGATTTCACTCATATGTGGAATTTAAGAAACAATACAAATGAACAGAATGGATGGGTAGGAAAAATACAATAAGATAAAAATAGAGAGGGACGTAAACCATAAGAGACTCTTAAATATAGAAAACAAGCAGGTTTGCTGGAGGGGTGGTGGGTGGGGAATGGGCTAAATGAGTGATGGGAACTATAGAGGGCCCTTGTTGTGATGAGCAGTGGGTATTAATATATAAGTGACGAATCACTAAATACTACTCCTGAAACCAATACTACACTATATGTTAACTAACTTGAATTTAAATAAAAGTTGGAAGAAAAAAAAAAATGTATGTCCTGGAGATCAAAAGTAAAGTATAGTGAATATAGACAACAATATTGTATTGTAGTCCTCAAACTTGCTAAGAGACTAGATCTTAATTACGCATACCATGAAAAAAGAAATGACTGTGATCGACATGATAGCAGTGCTAACTATTGCTACAATGGCAATCATATCACAGTATATAAATGTATCAAGTCAACATGTTGTATACCTAAAATTTACATAATGTTATATGTCAAATATATTTCAAAAAAAATTAAACTGTAACTGAACAAAAGAAGACTTTCGGCAGTAATAGGATTACCTGAAGTTGGTAAAGAGCATATACCAAAATCCTATTTCCAACATCATACTTACTAGTGAAGGACTGAATACTTTCCCCCTGAGATTGGGAAGGGGGCAAGGATTTATATGCTTACCACTTTTACTCAACATAATACTGCAATTCTAGCCCGTACAATAAGGCAGGATAAAAAAATTAGAAAATTAGATGGAAAAAAAGAACTGTCTCTATTCGCGGATGATATGATTGCTATATATAAACTTCTAAGGAATCTACCAAAAAGTCCTAGGATTTACTGCAAAAGAAAAATCATAGTATTTAGTGTGAGGTCAGCCTTGTTGCAGATTAAAAGATCCACACAATAAAATATATCCTGTTTCTATATACTAACAATGAATATGTGGAAACCAAATTAAAAATGCAATTTCATTTACAATTACTTTAAAGAAAATATATTACTTAGTGTGGTGGATTGAATTGTGCCCCCAGTGTGACTTCATTTAGAGAAAAGGGTTTTAGGAATTGAGGTTAAATGATGTCCTAAAGTTAGAATCCTAATCCAATAGGATTGGTGGCCTTAAAAGAAGAGGAAGATCTCTCTCTTTCAGTCCCTCCACATGTATGTACTATGGAAATGCCATGTGAGTACTTGAGGAGAGCTCTTACTAGAAACCAACCATGCTTAACACCCTGATCTCACACTTCCAGGCTTCAGAACTGTGAGAAAATAAATTCCTGTTCTTTAAGTCACACAAATTATCTGTGATAATTTGTTATGGCAGCCCAAGCGGACTAAGACACTTAGGTATGCACTTAAAACATGTACAGTATTTGTGTGCTGAACATTACAATATTGTGATGAAAATAATCAAAGAACTAAGTAAATGGAGAGGCATACTATGTTCAGAAGTAGGAAAATACAGCATAGTAAAGATGTCAGTTTTCTCCAAATTGATATATAGGTTTAATGCAACTTAATATCCAAATTCTAGCAAGATTTTTGTAGACATAGTGAAGCTTATTCTAAAATTTATATGGAAAGTCACAGGCCCTGAATAGCTTAAATAATCTTGAAAAAGAATAAAGTGTCAGGAATGACTTTATGAGATACGAAGTCTTACTATGTAGCTACATTACTCAAGACTGTGGTATCAGTGCATGTATAGTCACACATATCAGTGGTGCAGGATAGTGAACCCAAAATAACCACACAGGTATGTTCATCTTGTTGTTTACAGTAGTGCAAGAACAACTTAGTGGAAGAAGGATAGCTTTTTCAACAAATGGCAGTGAGGCAATTGGACATCCATAAGCAAAAAAAAAAAAAATCTTGACCTAAACCTAACACCTTATATAAAAATTAACTCAAAGTACATCACAGAGTTAAATATAAAACTTTGAAAACTTGAAGGATAAAAACATAAAATCTTTGGAGTTAGGGCCAAAGAGTTCTTAGGCCTGACAGCAAAAGCATGATCAATAAAGGAGAAATTGATAAATTGGATGTCATAAAACTTAAAAACTCTGCAAAACCCATAGTAAAGAGGATAAAAAAAAATAAGGACAGACAACAGGAAGATATTTGCAAATCAAATCTCCAACAAGGAACTGCTATCAAGAATATATAAATAGGTCTCAAATCTCAACAGTAAAAAAAAAAAAAATCCAGTTAAAAATGGGCAGAGACATGAAAAGACTCAAAATAAAAACACAGTGAGATATTGCTATATACCTATCAGAATGGCTAAAATAAAAGTCAGTGACAGCATCATATGGTGGGGAGGATATGGAGACATAGGATCACTCTGCATTGCTGGTGAGAATGTAAGATGGCACAGCCACTCTGGGAAATAGGTTGGCAGTTTCTTATAAAACTATGCAATTATTATGTGCTTCAGCAAATGCCCTCTTTATATTAAATAAAAACTTATGGTCACACAGACACCTATACACAAATGTCCATAGTAGATTTATTTGTCATTCCTAAAAATTGGAAACATGCCAGATGTCTTTCAATGGGTTAAATGTTTAAATAAACTGTATTATATACACATCATGGAACAGTACACAGTAATAAAAAATTAACTATTGATACACCAGGCAACTTGGATGATACAGAGTATTATTCTGAGTTTATAAAAGCCCATCTTAAATAGCTACATACTATTTGATTTCATTTATATAAAATTTTGGAAATGACAAAATATTAGAAATGTTGAACAGATTTGTGGTTAGTAACTGCAATGATGGGACATGAATTTATATATGTGATCTAATTGCAATGAACGTATTTTGTGCCAGTCTCAGCTTATCAGTAACCAGTGTTCTGGCTGGACTGGCCCTTGTGGTTCTTATCATGACTGCAAGATGCCCTCAGCAACAATCATTAGGGAACTTTGAAAATGAGTTTTATTACTTACAAAAAGGAAGGAAGGAAGGAAAGAAGGAAAAGAAAGAATTTATTGTGTGTGTGTATACACACACACACACACACACACAGAATATTACCCAGCCATCAAAAAGAATAAAATCTTGCCATTTGCAACAAGGTGGATGGAGCTGGAGCGTATTGTGCTAAGTGAAATAAGTCAAGTCAGTGAAAGACATATAAGTGATTTCATTCATATGTGGAATTTAGGAAACAAAACAGATGAACATAGGGAAAGGTGGAGAAAGAGAGAGAGAGGGAAGCAATCCATAAGAGACTCTTAAGGATAGAAAACAAACTGAGGGTTGTTGGAGGGGTGGTGGGTGGGGGATGGGCTAAATGGGTGATGGGTATTAAGGAGAGCACTTGTTATGATGAGCACTGGGTGTTGTATGTAAGTGAAGAATCACTAAATTCTACTCCTGAAGCCAGTATTAGACTGTATGTTAACTAACTAGAATTTAAACAGAAATTTAGGGGGAGGGGTAGGAAACCACTAAAAAAAAAAAAAAGAATTCTAAGCATTTGAGTACAATCGAACTCTTTAGATATGTATTTGGAGATCCTGAAAGGAATTTTTTGGCTTCCCAGCTAATCTTCTCCATGCTCTCCCCAACCCCTATTTGCTGAACTTTCAGTCATATCTAAGATAGTTGAACTGGTTTATCTCAGTGATAGACTGCTACTGCTTCTTAGAAATATACCAGAGTGGCTGAACTGCTTCTGAATGCATCTGCTTCTCTCTTTTGAGAGGTGGTCACTATAAGTAAATTTGGAATATATTTTATGTTACTCATATCTAATGTGTTTTGAAAATTATCACTTTTCATTTCTAATACATTAAAACAAATTAGAACAACAGTGGAGTTTATTTGGAATAGGTGCTTCAAATAATTTTTGAGAAATCTGTGTAATGACACCTTTTGGACATACTTATCCTGCAAAATCTGTAGACATTTATTTGGGTTATAATGTTCAGTGTTGCTAGAACTGTATTGCATTTGCATATATATGTAAACATAGCCAGGTGCTGTGATAACAGATATTACTAAAAGTTTTTAATAAGTGAAGATTTGAGTTGAAACTCTGTGGAGAGATTAAAACCCTGATTAACTTGTCTCTAAAAGACCTCTTATCTGACTCTATATTTGATATCTTTAACTTTTTAAAATTAACTCTAAGGACTCAGTTTGTGAGATTGCATCTGTAATTTCTCATAAACATTTTTAAAAGCCTTGGAGCATTTCTTTGCTTCATTTAATTAATTTATTTAGCCTTTAAAAAATATGCTCAAATCAGAAATTCTACCTCCAGGAGACAAATAATGATCGAAAGCAAATGTATCTCTCATAGAAGTATATGTGTTTATCAGACTCATTAAATCTGACATTAAGGTAAAGTTTTGAACAGTCACATTTGGAAAATAAACTATATTTTCTGATTTTGTCATGTAAAATAAAAAACAAAATTCAGTATAGCCTCTTAGTTTTATTAACCTGATGTAAGAAATTTGTGGAAATCAAAGTGACTGGAAACAAGGTATTCAAGATATAAATGTTCTAAAATGAAGATAATAACAGTGATAAAGGTGACGATCAGTATTAAAGCTTTATCATAAGCACTTCATGCATTAACTCATTTAATCTTCACTCTGTGAAGCAAATATTATTAGTATCCCCATTTTATTAAGGAGAAAATTGATCTTAAACCTCTTAACCAAGGCTGTAGTAGAGAATTGCAAGACATCTGATAGGACTAAAATCTGATTATAGCAAACTAATTGCAGCATATTGTTTAAAGCAGTACCCAAAAGAAAATATGCCTATGAAATATTTAAGTTCTGCATTTTTTGTGTTGTTAGGGACAGTCTGTCACTATGTAGCATGTATTTAGATGACAAGAGGTATCAAACTAGAGCCTGTGCAGGCTGAGCTTTTCTTTTCTTTGGCCAACGCAGTCCTTTTATGTGTTTTGACTTGCATGAATTTTATTCAGAATTTTCTTGTCGACCATAGTTTCCACAGCTCCCTATGTCATACCAGGCCTCCCCACGCAATAATTGCTACTTTTCCGGCCCCATATTCTTTTGAGATTGTGATCCCAATCCCTGTCTCCCATTTAGACTGAAGTAGCACACAAGAGATGGGGGCAGGCAAACGAATAAGATCATACATAGTGCCGTGTTTGTATTTTAGTGGTATCGATGTGGGAAGAAATGAAGTGGCTGTCTAGTTTTTATTACCACCTACATAAGGTGAGGTGCAAGTAATGATTTTTTTCCCTACATGAATTAATCACTCCTGGAGTACCTAAGACCGAATATGTATAAAGATTTATATTAAACATAGCCTCTCTCCTAAGTAACTTACATCTCTTACATATGTGGAGAGTAATTACAATCTAGCCTCCATAGTACAAATTTTTAAATACATAGTTAGCTAAGGTACCACACATAATGTTCAAAGTTGAGTGGAAAAAGTACTATTCAGACCATGCTTACATTTTCTCAGATAACAAGACATTGATAGGACCACTGGAATTGAAGAGAGCCCAGAAGCAGCAGTGTCCATTGTTTATAACTTGAAAGATGTCATAAGAAGTATTTCATATAGTTAAGGACATCAGAAATGCTTCAGTAAATTGTGCAAAGTGTGGGACGCGAGTATGTGGATGGGATATGTAGGGGGGTATGGTATGTGTGATAGGGTGGTATGTGATATGTGTTCATGTGGGGTGTGCTAGGGTGTGTGTGTGTATTTTCCACATCAATCCTACCAGAAAAATCAGTTCCAGGTAAATTAAAAGTAAAAATTTGAGAGAAAAAATCTAAAATTTTTAGAAGAAACTGTGGAACAATATATTATCTTTGGGTAGAGAAATTTCTTAAGATTTAGAAAAACAAAAACAGTGAAAATATGTTTATACATGTGATTACATTAAAGTAAAGACTTTTTTGGGGTGCCTGGGTGGCTCAGTCGTTAGGCGTCTGCCTTCGGCTCAGGTCATGATCCCAGGGTCTGGGATTGAGCCCCGCATTGGGCTCCCTGCTCAGCGGGAAGCCTGCTTCTCCCTTTCCCACTCTCCCTGCTTGTGTTCCTGCTCTCGCTGTGTCTCTCTCTATCAAATAAATAAATAAAATCTTTTAAAAAAAAAAAGAAGTAAAGACTTTTTTGTATTAAAATCCTCTTTTGAAAAGTTAAAAGACAGTCCACAGATTGGGAGACAATACTTGTAGCATATTGCCAGGATTAACATCCATAATATACATTTTTTTTTTAAGATTTTATTTATTCATTTGACAGAGACAAAGAGAGAGCACAAACAGGGGCAGCAGCAGGCAGAGGGAGAGGGGGAAGCAGACTCCCCGCTGAGCAGAGAGCCTGATGCGGGGCTCGAACCCAGGAGCCTGGGATCATGACCTGAGACAAAGGCAGATGCCTAACCAACTGAGCCACCCAGGCGCCCCCATAATACACATTTAAAGAAATCTTAAATTAGTTAGAAAAGGCAGCCCAATAGAATAATGAGCAACAATTTGAACATATATCATCCACAGAAAGAGAAAATCAGATGATCAATAAATATATGAAGAGATACCCAATCTCACCAATAACAACGATATTCATATTAAACACATGATGATATATTATTTCACATATGTCATTGGCAAGAATTTGAAAGAATGATAGCAAATGTTGGCAAGCATTTAGAGCAGCAAGCACTCTCCTACCCTGTGAGTTTATCAGTGGTATCACCACTTTGGAAGACAGCTGGCAATCATCAGTAGAGTTGAAAATACTTCAACCTATGTCTCAGTTAATCCAATCCTACTTAGGTACATATCTACAAAAACTCTTGCAGTTTTATGAGGGGAAATTTCATAGCAACATTACAATAGCTGAAAATGAAATAACCAAAATGGACCTTAATAAGGGATTGGATGGGTTTCATGAATTCATATAATAAAAAAAAACATATGATGTAACAGTGAAAAGGAAGGAACTAGTGTTCCATGTATCAACATGGATAACTCTCACAAACATGAGGTGAAATGAAAAAAAAGCAACTTGCAGAAGAATGCACACATATGGTACGATGCTTTTTTAATTGAATTTAATTGTATTTAAATGTGGAAAACCCAAAGACTCCACCCTCAAATTACTAGAACTCATACAGCAATTCAGTAGTGTGGCAGGGTACAAAATCAATGCACAGAAATCAGTTGCTTTCTTACACACTAACAATGCAAATGTAGAAAGAGAAATTAGAGAAACGATTCCATTTCCAATAGCACCAAAAACAATAAGATACCTCAGAATAAGCCTAACCAAAGAGGTAAAGGATCTATACACTAGGAACTACAGAACACTCATGAAAGAAATTGAAGAAGACACAAAAATGGAAAAACATTCCATGCTCATGGATCGGAAGAATAAACATTGTTAAAATGTCTGTGCTGCCCAGAGCAATCTATACCTTCAACGCCATCCCGATCAAAATACCAATGGCATTTTCCAAAGTGCTGGAACAAACAATCCTAAAGTTTGTATGGAATCAGAAAAGACCCCAAATCGCCAAGGAAATGTTGAAAAAGAAAAACAAAGCTGGGGGCATCACGCGTGATTTCAAGCTATATTACCAAGCTGTGATCACCAAGACAGCATGGTACTGGCACAAAACAGACACAAAGACCAATGGAACAGAATATATTGAGAGCCCAGATATGGACCCTCAACTCTATGGTCAACTAATCTTCAACAAAGCAGGAAAAAATATGCAATGGAAAAAAGACAGTCTCTTCAATAAATGGGCTGGGAAAATTGGACAGCTATATACAGAAGAATGAAACTCGACCATTATCTAACACCATACTCAAAGATAAACTCAAAATGGATGAAAGACCTCAGTGTGAGACAGGAATCCATCAAAATCCTAGAGAGGAGCATAGGCAGTAACCTCTTTGACATCGGCCACAGCAACTTCTTTCAGGACACGTCTCCAAAGGCAAGGGAAACAAAAGCAAAAATTAACTTTTGGGACTTCATCAAGATAAAAAGCTTCTGCACAGCAAAGGAAACAGTCAACAAAACAAAGAGGCACCCCACAGAATGGGAGAAGATTTTTGCAAATGACACTACAGACAAAGGGCTGATATCCAAGATCTATAAAGAACTTCTCAAACTCAACACCCAAAAACAAATAATCAAGTCAAAAAATGGGCAGAAGACATGAACAGACACTTCTCCAAAGAAGACATACAAATGGCTAACAGTCACATGAAAAAATATTCATCATCATTAGCCATCAGGGATATTCAAATCAAGACCACATTGAGATACCACCTTACACCAGTTGAATGGCAAAAGTTGACAAGGCAAGAAATAACAAATGTTGGAGAGGTTGTGGAGAAAGAGGAACCCTCTTACACTGTTGGTGGGAATGCAAATTGGTACAGCCACTTTGGAAAACAGTGTAGAGGTGCCTCAAAAGATTAAAAATAGAGCTACCCCACCACCCAGCAATTGCACTGCTGGGTATTTACCCCAAAGACACAGATGTAGTGAAAAGAAGGGCCATATGCACCCCAGTGTTCATAGCAGCAATGTCTGCAAGAGTCAAACTGTGGAAAGAGACGAGAAGCCCTTTAACAGACAAATGGATAAAGATGTAGTCCATATATACAGTGGAATATTACTCAGCCATCAGAAAGGATGAATACCCAAGTTTTGCATCAACGTGGGTGGTACTGGAGGAGATTATGCTAAGTGAAATAAGTCAAGCAGAGAAAGTCAATTATCATATGGTTTCACTATTTGTGGCACATAAGGAATAGCATAGAAGACATTAGGAGAAGGAAGGGAAAAATGAAGGGGGGAAGTCATAGGGGGAGATGAACCATGAGAGACTATGGTCTCCGAGAAACAAACTGAGGGTTTTAGAGAGGAGGGGGGGAGGGGGATGGGTGTGCCCGGTGATGGGTATTAAGGAGGGCACGTATTGAATGGAGCACTGGGTGTTATACGCAAACAATGAATCATGGAATATTACATCAAAAACTAATGATGTACTGTATGGTGACTAACATAATAATAATTTTTTTAAAAAGGCAACTTGCAGAAGAATGCACACATATGATAAGATTCTTTTTTTATTGAATTTAATTGTATTTAAATTCAATTAATTAATATATAGTGTATTCTTAGTTTCAGAGGTAGAGTTCAGTGATTCATCCATTGTATATAACACCCAGTGCTCATTACATCACATACCCTCCTTAACGCCCATCACCCAGTTACCCCATCCCCCACCCCTCACCCCTCCAACAACCTTCAGTTCGTTTCCTATAGTTAAGAGTTTCTTATGGTAGGGCATCTGGGTGGCTCAGTCAGTTAAGTGTCTGCCTTTGGCTCAGGTCGTGATACCAGGGTCCTGAGATTGAGCACCGCAGTGGGCTCCCTTCTCAGTGGGGAGTCTGCTTCTCCCTCTCCCTCTATCTTCACCCTGCTTGTGTGCCCTCTTGCACACTCTCTCTCACTCACTCTCTCAAATAAATAAATAAAATCTTTTTATAAAAAGTCTCTTATGGTTTGTCTTCCTCTCTGATTTCATCTTATTTTATTTTTCCCTCCCTTCCCCTAAGATTCTAAAGCATGTAAAACAGCACTATTTTTAGTAGGAATACATTCACGTATAGAAATAATTACATATGGAATAGTGGTTACCTCTTGCAGAGGGGAGAGCATGTAGTCAGTGAGGAGTACAGAGCAGTTCAACTATATTGATCATGTTTTTTAAAAAAAACTAGGTGATGGTGTGTGTTTGCTTTATTGCTCTTCATAAACTTTAGATGCATTAATGTTTTATAATTTTTAAAAACCTGATTGAACACATGATTGTATGGGAACTTTAGAAACAATGGAGGATATTTCTTGAAATCTATGTGAGAAAAAGAACAGTTGGAAAAGCCAAAAAAACAAAAAATTAGTAGTCACCATCATGACAATATAACATTTTAGAACTTTATCACAATAATAGATTTCTGGTTGTCCTTTACATCTAGAAATGGGAAAGATTTAATTATGGTTACAGAGTAGATGTAAATACTGTCCACCTTAACTCTGTAAGAGTACAGATGAAAGAAGGTGGGAGGTAAAAGTAGAGAGGAGAACCAACCAAAGGAGAGCCATTATGTTGCTGTTACAGAAAGTCAAAAGAGACTGCCTATATTGAGGAAACAGAAAATAATCAAAGCACGTGCTTTTAAACTATTGAGGTAAGCAAGAGAGATGCAAATAAAAGCCACACAAATATATTGAGAAGATGGAATGAATCGGTTAATTTTGCTAAATCCTCATCTCGCAGCACAAAAATCAGTGGAGAATTTTACAGTCTATTATGACAGCACATTGTTTAGGGATATAATGGAAATTACCCAGAGAAATAGCTCAAATGTTAAAAAGTGGTTTCTTGTGGAAAATGGGGTGGGAGGACTTGTGAAGAAGTGAACTAAGGTGGCTAATTGTGTGGACATATTACTTTAATAACTTTGAAATACTTTAATCAGGGGCGCCTGGGTGGCTCAGTTGGTTAAGCGACTGCCTTCGGCTCAGGTCATGATCCTGGAGTCCCGGGATCGAGTCCCGCATCGGGCTCCCTGCTCGGCAGGGAGTCTGCTTCTCCCTCTGACCCTCCTCCCTCTCATGCTCTCTGTCTCTCATTCTCTCTCTCGCAAATAAAAAAAAATAAAAAAATAAAAAAAAATAAAAAAATTTAAAAAAAAAAAAAGAAATACTTTAATCACATTGCATTTCCAGTATAGATTCTTCAGTGACTTCACCCACATGAGATTTGTTTTTGATTTGAAATATTGAAATGTGGTTTGCTTTGTAAGGAAGTAAGAACCATACCGGTGCTATTCAGTAGCATCTTGAGAAGGTTAGGGAGGTTCACTCACTTTATAGGGATTTACACACTTGCCTATCAGTAAAAGTTTTGAATATTTAGTCCCACATATCAAATTTGAGAGAATAGATGTTATTCTGAGTCACACATACTGAATATAGAGTTTAAAATGGCAATGCAGGCAGAATTCTTTGCTATTGTATAACATTGAGAACAGTGACACTATAATTAAAAGATAGTAAAATTGAAATAGTTTTCTTATTTCCATAAGCCAGTTGTTTCATCCTGCTAGAGAAAGACTCTTTTAAGTGGCAGCAAAGCAAAGCCATTATTTTAAAAGTATGCTAAGTTCTCCCCCTGCTTTCCACTTTTCTGTGCTGTGGGCTTTGAGTGAGTAATGAAGCCTTTGAGCTGTTGATACAAGGTTAAGGAGCAGCACCTTGAGGGCAGCCCTTTGAGTTCCCATGTACTAGTTTAACCTGTGACAGTCTAGTTTTGGTGGCATTTTATCTGTTTTTGGTGGGGAATGCCTCTTCACAATTCTACACTTAAACTAAAAAAATAAATTTTAAGTTTTTAAGTTCCATTTTGATGGTTAATGTCTCTAATTTAAAATCCTTTTCCTGAAATGGACTAAAGTTGTTTGAAAGAGATCATCCACCATTCTCAAAAGCCCTTGACAAGGACCCATGGAATAGGAACTGCAATCTTTTAGCACCAAAAAAATCTGTGTTCATAATTTCTGACATACTTCTTTCTGAAAGAGGAATGCACTGTTTTCACTGTATCTGACTTTTAGTAATTATTCTATTTGAACTGTTGACTCTAAAGATTTTTGATATACTTAACATTTGTGAAAAAAAAATAACGTTGCTGTCTCTGTTATGGTTATTTAATGCAGTATGAAATTCTTCAGTAATTTGGTAAAAATTTGAAATGAAAAATACAATACTTTTGTTTTAAAGGAAATAATTACAGTGACAAATATATTTATAAGAGTTTTATCACTGGATACTACAGACTTAATTTAAGTTTTGAAACTAGTAATCAGTCTTATTCAGGTTTTCTATTTCTTCTTGATTCAGTCTTGGAAAATTGTATGTTTCTAGGAATTTATCAATTTTTTCTAGGTTCTCCAATTTATTTATGTATAAGTTTTATAGTAGTCTCTTAAAATCCTTTGTAATCCTTTGTATTTGAATCATGAATCTTGAATCCAAGAAACAGGAAGTCTTCTTAGACCAGTAATAGAAATGAAAGTTGAACTAGGAGTCAGAAATCTCTCAGCAAAGAAAATAGCCCAAGACTACATGGTTTCATTGATGAATTCTACCAAACATTTTAAAAAATAATCACAATCATTATCAAATCTTATAAATAATGGAATAGAGTGAACACATTCAAAATCATTCTATGAGGCTAGTACTACCCTGATACCAAAGCAGGATAAAAACAATACAAGGACAAAAAATTCTAGTTTGTTGGATATAATTATTGCTACTTTGGCTTTATTTTGACATCCATTTGTGTGATAAATGTTTCTCCATCCCCTCACTTTCAAACTATAGGTGTTTTTAGGTCTAAAATGAATCTCTTCTAAGCAACATATAGATGGGTCTTGTTTTTTTAATCCATTCTGACACCGTGTGTCAGATGGGAGCATTTAGTCCATTTACATTTAGAGTAGTTATTGATAGATATGTACTTAGTGCCATTTTTACTACTTATTTTGTTGTTTGTGGAAATTTTCTCTGTTCCTTTCTTCTCTTTGTCACTTTGGTCTTTCCTTTCCATTCAAAGAATCCCCCTTAATATTTCTTTCAGGGCTGGTTCAGTGGTCACAAACTCCTTTACTTTTTCTTTGGGAAACTCTTTCTTTTTCCCTCTGTTCTGAATGATAGCCTTGCTGGATAGAGTATCCTAGGCTGCAGATTTTTCCTTTTCAGAACTTTGAATATATCATGCCACTCCCTTCTGGCTTGTTATGTTTCTGTAGAGAAATCTGCAGCTAGCTTTATGGGTCTTGAGAGTTAAGAACTTCTTTTGTCTTGCTGCTTTTAAGATTTTTTCTTTATCACTGCATTTTGCTTCCTGCATGTGGCTCTGTGTTTATCCTGGGGGGCAGGGGAGGCCTATGGCACTGGCCAGCTCCCCTGTTCCCAGAGAGGTGTCTCTGTGAATGCTGCCTCATAGGGACACTCTAAGATGATTGAATAGTCTCCCTACTGTGTGCCCCAGGTATTCTTAGATTGCTCTTTCCATGCCATCTGCCCCTCAGTTGTTTGCCTGCTTTCTCTCCAGGAGCAGGACAGTGCTCTCTAGGCTCTATCCCAGCCAAACCCACTGACCTTTAAAACTCCAGGCTTTGAGACCTGCTAGTTGCAAGAACTCACAAAATTCAGCCCCTCTTATTTTCTAAGCCATTGTTTTTGGGGAAATGTTCCTCTTGTGCATTCCCCTGTGTGTTCCTCTCTCTTACCCTTCTCCAGGGCCATGGCTCCCTCCCCTCCATGGCAGCTCTGATCCATTTCTCCCCTAAACCATGTCTCCATGCTTTCTACCTTCTCAGTGTGGCCTCTTCTCTCCCTTTAGTTGTAGAGTTTTCTGTCAGTCTTCAGGCTGATTTCTGTGGTATTTAGGATGATTTGATAGTTATCTAGTTGTGTTCCTGGGACGAGATGAATCTAAGGTCTTCTACTCTGCCGCCATCTTGGGGACTCTCTATGTCTTTTGATTGGAGCATTTAGTGCATTTACATTTAAACTAATACTGTAGCTGTGTTCTTATTGCTATTTTATTAACTTTTTTTCTTTGTTTTTGTCATTCTTCTGTGTTCATTTTTTCTTGTTCTTTTCCCTTGTAATTTGATGGCTTTCTTTAGTGTTATGTTTGTAGTCCTTTCCTTTTATTTTTTGTTTACCTGTCATAGCTTTCTGATTTGTAGTTATCATATGACTCATATACAACAACCAATCTACATAGCAATCTATTTTAAGTTGATGTTTGCTTAAATTGAAATGCATTCTAAAAGTACTGTGTTGTTGTTCTGCTGCCCACGTTTTATGTTTTGATATGTTACTTTACATCTTTTTATCTTGTGTATCATTTAACCTATTATTATAGATGGAATTGATTTTACCAGTTCTTTTAATCTTCATAATAGTTTGCAAGTAGTTTATCCACTACCTTTACTATTTGTTTGCTTTTACCAGTGAGATTTTTTTCTTTTGTAATTTTTTACTGCTGATTATGGCTTTTTCTTTTCCAATTAAAAAAGTCACTTTAAATTTTTTGTAAATCCGGTTTAGTTTCAATGAACTCCTTTATTTGTCTGAGTAACTCTTTCTCTCCCTCATTTCTGAGTGATAACTTTTCGGGGTAGATTTATTCTTGGTTATAGGAGGTTTTTTTTCCTTTTAATACTTTAAATATGATGCCATTCCCTTCTGGCCTGTAAAGTTTCTATCATTCAAGGATGATAGTCTTACTAGTTTTCCCTTTATGTAACTTGCTGGCTTTATCTTACCACTTTAAAAATTCTGTCTTTACCTTTAATTTGCGACATTTGAATTATAATCTGTTTTTGTGTGAACCTCTTTGGGTTCATCTTGTTTGGGGCTCTCTCTTCTTCATGGATCTGGATGTCTGTCCTTCCCCTGTTTGGGGAAATTTTCCACAATTATTTCCTGAAATATGTTTTCTGTTCTTTTCTCTCTCTCTTCTCCCTTCTGGGACCTGTATAATGTGAATGTTTTATGCTTGAAGTTGTCCCTGCAGTCCCTTAAGCTAATTCCATGTTGTGTGTTTTTCATTTCAGCTATATTCTTCAGTTCTGAATCATTCTGTATGTATGTTCTATCACTTTTTAAAATTTCTCATTGTTCTTCCATTCGTATCCTGAGTTCAGTTAGCATCTTTATGACCATTACCTTGAACTCTTTGTCAGGTATATTGCTTATCTCCATTTTGTTTAGTTCTTTTTCTAGGGTTTTTCCTTGTTCTGTTGTTTAAAACATATTTCTCTGCCTCCTCATTTTGTCTGACTTCTGTGTTTGTTTTTATGTATTAGGTAAGTCAGCTATGTCTTCTGGTCTTGAAGATATTGACCTATGTAGAATGGTCCTGTGGTGGCCTTTGGTGCTATCCCTCCTGGTTACCAGAACCAGCCATTACAGGGGTGTCTACTGTATTCATTGCATGTGCTCTTCTGTTGTGTTTGGGCAGTGACTTTTGTGGGCACACTGATGGGCAGGGTAACCCTTGGTTTTGCTGGCTGCCAGGCCCAGCACCTGTTGGCACTGATCCCTCCAAAGCCACCTTTCAGGTGTGGTAGGGTGGGAGCTGCTTTGAATGGGGGACACAGGTCCTGACTGAGACTGCTTGCTAGGTATTGTGGGACAGAGCGACCTTTGTGGGGGGGGGGGGGGAATTGCTTTCCAACCAAGGCTGCCTGATGCTTGTGGCAGTATTGGAGCCAATGTAGGGGTGCCTGCCTGGGTAGGCAGGTTGGGTGGGTTCCTTTATAGAGGAACACCCAAGCAGGGCAAGCATTGGTAGCAAGGTAGATGAAAGTGTTTAAATGGTGCTCACCTTTGCCAGGCCAGCAACATAGGAGAGTAATAAAAACTGGTATCTACTTCCGTTCCCAGATAAATTTCCTACATGTCCTTCCCCTTTTGGCACACACCCAAAATTGGTTAAGTCCCCCCTTCACATATGACCTTGGTGCTTTTCAAACTGCTGCCTCTGTGCTGGGTCTCAGAACAAGTGAGTTTGTATACAAGCCCTTTAAGAATGAAGTCTTGGTTTTCTATATCCCTCCAGTTCTCCTGCAGTTAAGACTCACTGATTTACAAAGCCAGATATTATGGCAACTTGGCTTTCTGGTGCAAGTTCCCAGGGCTGCACCCAATGTGGGGCTGGAACACCACGCTCCTTAGATAGGATCTTCTCATTTGTGATATCTTTCCTCCTTGTGGGTCACTACACTGGAATTGTTGGTCCTCACTAGACCGCATCTCTGCCCCTTCAACTTGTCTTAATATGGCTTTTTCTTTATATCTTTAGTTGTGAAAGAGCTGTTCTCCTAGTGTCAGGTCATTCTCCGAGAAAGTTTTTCTTATGTATTCGTAGTTTTAGTGTGTCTTTGTGAGGAGATGAGCTCAGAATCTTCCTATTCTACTGTTTTTATCTCTCCTCAATTCATTGATTCATTTAAAAAAAATACATTTGAGCACCAGCTGTGTGCCAGTACAGTTAGTCTTGATGGGGAATAAGGAGGAGTGGATATACCTGAATAAGTGTCTTTCAACTAGGAGCTGAATTATAAAAGGAAGTCCATAAAATCTTTGCACACAAAGATCATGGATACAAGTATTCTAGCAAGGAAGTAGATAATGCAAAGCCTTAAGGTGAGAAGGATGAAATGAAGCTAATGCCTCCTAGGGTGCTTAGAAAGAACCTAATTGTTATTTTAAGAACCTAATTGTTATTTTTGCTACTGTATATCATCATCATCATCATCATCATCTTGGAAATTCCATGGCCAGTGAAAGACTCATTGAGTAAAATAGGGAGAAGAGTACAATGCCTTTCTTTGATGTCATTTTTTAAACAACATAAGATAAATTCTTAGCAGAAGTGTTTTTAAAAAAATCCCAGTTGTGTGATACATGTGTGCATAGTAAAATTATAAAGTAATATACC
The DNA here is from genome assembly GCF_002201575.2 of Neomonachus schauinslandi. NCBI lineage: Eukaryota > Metazoa > Chordata > Mammalia > Carnivora > Phocidae > Neomonachus > Neomonachus schauinslandi. The sequence continues at coordinate 41,088,763 of NC_058404.1, forward strand.
AAAATGTCAATAATGGTAGTCTCTGGTTAGATTGGTGATTTTATAGTTTTTTATGTGCTTTTTTTCCTCTTATTTTTCCTTATTTTTTATTTACTTTTGTATTTTTGCTGTTGATACTGGACAAGCATGACTTACATTCTCAGGGAAAATCAATATTTTATGTTATAACATGTTAAAATATGACATTAAGGGGTGCCTGAGTAGTGCAGTTGGTTAAGCATCTGTCTGACTCTTGGTTTCAGGTTAGGTCATGATCTCAGGGTCCTGGGATCAAACCCCACATTGGGCTCCACACTCAGTGTGGAGTCTGCTTGAGATTCTCTCTCTCCCTCTGCCCCTCCCGCTCGTGCTATCTCTATCTCTCTCTCAAATAAAGTCTTAAAAAAATAAATAAAATGTGACATTAATACAATGGTATGTTTTAATGTTCTAATGAAGTATAATTATACTATATCTAAAAATATAGATATACTATATCTAAAAATATAGACAAACATTTGCAAAATAATGATAAATGGAAAAGGGTATAACAAATATTTATCATACATGATTAACAATAACAAAATGACTTACAGTAAGATGAGTCTGTGTTTTCCCTCTTCTGAAAATTCACTTAATGGTTGTTTTGGTACTGTTCTTATCATAAATAAATGAGGGGCTAGGGGATGATTGTATAGTTGACAAAGGTGGTTTTGTGTTGTTTTAAGTAATTTGTATAAAGGATGCTTGTTGCCATACTCCTGGAAATGCATTCCTGTTTGCCTTTTTACAAAGTGGAAAGCACTTTAGAGCACCAGAAGTCTAAATAAATGGAAGACATTTGACCTGAATTGGAAAAGCCAAGAGTTAAGCACACAGTGGCATCAATTCAGATACAGTCTATGACACTTCTGTGTGAGCAGCCTTGTAGTGTGCGGGTCAGGAGTCATATTTCAGAAGGAGGAGCTGGAAGTCTCTCCTGAAGCTTCTAAGTTTGGGGAAGAGCAGACAGACTTCTATTACATGCCCTGGAGAATAGATTCTGTCTGGAGGCTCCTCATTCTTGCCACTAGGAATTATTTTTATTGACCTGCAGTAGCTTTTGCCTACGGGCATTCTAAAGATGCTAGGAGCCTTGGACTGTTTTACAATTACAATAGCTTATTTGAATTGCTATTTGTAGAAATGCATGTTCAGCAGGGTCTTTGACTCTGACCTTTCTCAGTCATAACATTCTTGTGAAGTGACACGTGATTTGGTGTCACTTGATAAGCCTACTTGACTGATTCAGCAGTTACCTGCACTACTCAGACTATAAGGATTTAACCTTACATTTTATTTTAGTACTTAGCTGTCTAAAAGTTTTATAATGAGCTCTATAAATTGCTGAAGAAATTATGAAAAAACATTAGTATGCTTGATTTTCTTGTAGTTCAGTGTTCATACCTTTCATATATAATGAAGCTATTGAACCTCAGTAACATTTAGCTATGTGCAACTTTTTAAGATGGTTATTAAAAACAGCAAGTTCTGGGCGCCTGGGTGGCTCAGTTGGTTAAGCGACTGCCTTCGGCTCAGGTCATGATCCTGGAGTCCCTGGATGAGTCCCGCATCGGGCTCCCTGCTCGGCAGGGAGTCTGCTTCTCCCTCTGACCCTCCCCCCTCTCATGTGCTCTCTCTCATTCTCTCTCTCTCAAATAAATAAATAAAATCTTAAAAAAAAAAAACACAGCAAGTTCTCCTGCATCCTCCTTCAGTTTATAAGAATTATGATCATGTTGACTGTAGCTAATAATACTGTATCTCATATTTGCATGTTGCCATGAGAAAAGATCTTAAACATCCTCATCATAAGAAAAAAAATTGCCACCATATATGGTGACAGATACTGGCTAGACTTACTCTGGTGACCATTTCATTATATATACAAATATCAAATCATTATATACCTGAAATTAGCATAATGTTATGTCAATTATACCTCAATTTTTTAAAAATGAATTTTGAGATGGCATTTCTTTCCTAGAATTTTGAAGTCCTTTGCCACAAATGTTCATTCTGTAAATGCTTGAAAACCCATAGTACTTTGTCAAGCTGTATTTGTTCCTTATGAGCCTTAGTCTTTGCTAATAATCTTATTTTCATATCTAACATCATCTTGCTGATATAATCTGCATCAAAATTTTATCCTTCCCCATCTTTTCTCATTAAGTAACCTGAGTTTTATAACATGTTTCATCTAAATGATAGAGAAAATCAATTTTTAAAAAATTCCCTTTAACATTTGTTCAGTCACATCATTGGCATACCTATTTGGGACATCTGATTTTTTCCATTTTTCTTCCAAGTTTTTAATCTGCTCTCTGGCCATGACAACAAATCAAACAAAGTACATACTTGGAGGTTCCATTCTGCTATAGAGGGAACTCAATAATAAATTTGCCATATTTCAGACAGGTGTTAAGTGATCCAGAGAAGAACAAAGCTAAGGTGAGGAGAGAGTTGTTAAATAACAAAAATTCAGCTGAATAAACTGAAGATCTAATTGGCTTTGTAAACATTTGGGCAGCATCCCATCTAACAAAGAAAAAGGAATTTCATTGAGCTGTAGAAAATGAAAGGTTTTTAAAGGCAGGACAAAGAAAAGGAAATTATTAGCAATGAATATATTGTTTTAGGTATGACCATACCCTCCTAAGATGAACTGAAGGGGCCTATCAGTGAATTTCCTAGTGCTGACCAAGAAATTCCATGTTGACTGGTTTTATTCCTGGCAGGGGTGCGTAGGAATTGAAACTGCAGTTTGATCAGGCATTGAGTCTTGGTTTGTTGACTTGAGGCCTTAACATAAATGATAACACTTTGGACAGAGAGTCTAAGGATCTTTGTTGGGCAGCTGTTGTCTTAGTAATGGATTCTATTAAATCTTAGAGTTAAGGAGAGGCTCTGATCATATTCTCATTTATATTTACTCCTAACCAGCATAGTATGGCCCCACCAAAGAAAGCAAATCCTGAGTCATGAATACTTCCTATAGTTCCTTTCTACCTTGATGATGTAAATCCAGCAGAGTCAAACCATGAGATGTAACTATTTAGGGCACAGTTAGAAAAGCTGGTTATGTACCAGCTTGGTATTCACAGGCCCAAGGAGAAGATAACCATCACAGACAACGATAAACCCTGTCAAGGTACAAACTACTTCCACTAAGCTGGCTCTGTTAATTGACATGTAGGAGTTTTTGATGACAGATCCAACAATCTGAAAGGCAAACTTTTTCTCATTAGTAATGGCCTGGGAGACACAGATGGTGGCATTATCTTTCCAGAACAATGCCAGAGTAAAGGACAGACAGGAAAGAAGGAGTTACCTGGTCAAGTATGAAGTCTTGATCCAGCATCTTGGGAGGAAGCATTCTACCTCAATTTCAGCCACTTTACTTCCTCATCAATTTGATTTGGAGTTTCCAGCATCTGTACAGGACCACGTCAGGTGGAGACTTCTTTAGTTGTGAGATGCGTATCCAAGATTTAAGTTTCTGAAATGTGGCTCTCATCTAGGTAGTGAGAAGGACCTGGTATAGTCCTTTCCAAGGATATTTAAGGGCAGTCTTTGTTCTTAATGATTCAAAATCAGAAGAGCATCTGTCCTTTTTTTTTTGCATACAGAGATGTTCTAGTAGGTTTAATCACATATATTTATTTGAATTCTTAACCTTTAGGAACCTTAACTAAGGAGTAAACAACTGTGAACGATCTTTTACATTAGCATTCTGTGAATTGGGCAGATTTATACTTTTTATGATTTCTAGAAACATGCTTTTTTTCTTAGGACATTTCTTAGCATCTCATAATATGTTTACTAATAAATGCAAATGTCTTTAGTTGCTATGTAAAAGGGAGCAAAAAGTGGGTAAGCTTACGTTTAGTGATAATGTTTCATTATTTTATCTGATCTGGAAATGATCTAGATATTTGATAATTTTCCATTATTTAACTTCACTTAGCAAAACTTAAAAATTTCAAGTTACCAAAGAGATTTGGGAAGCTATTTTTAAGTACATATGCTTTATAAAACATAATTATTGCTAAAAAGCTCACCTAAAAACTTTTTATCATCCATATCTATTTAATTTACTCATTTCAACAATTATTTTGAGATTACCCATGAAGACTTAAGAGGCATTAGACAAATTCAGCCATTATTCTGTTACCTTTTGCTGACAAATTTTGCAACAGAGATAACATTAACTTACTTGAGTAATAAACCCAGAAAGAGTAAGAAGTTATGTCTGCATTACATTCAGTGTTTGTAACTCTAAGACATGTTTTTTAATCAAACCAGCAAACTTAAATTAGCTTTAATACCAAATATCTTATGATCACATGAACCTAAAAAGCATTTGTGTTAGTTTCTATTATATTTCTGAGATTTAAAAATAATTTATAAGTGCTTATTTTTAAGCCAATTAAATAGAGCTCTTTACAAATCTCAGCAATACCATCTGGAGTTGGAAAATGCTGCACATCTACAATAGACACACATAAACTTATAAACAGAGATCTTAACTGTTTTCAAATTTTTTAGCCATAGGACTGGTATTATGGTAATGCATCTAGTCAGTATTCACTAGTCTGTAAAAGAACAGTTGGATCCAAACTGTTTTCCTGGCAGGTAGAATAAGTTAAGGTTACCCGCTCAGATGGCCTAAGTTTTTTCTGCTAATATTTGTGGAAAAGACACATGATTTTTCATTTGTCTAAATTTAAAATGACCTTTCCTTTTTTTCATTCTTCTTCTGATAAGAATTACTTCTCTGAGGTTTGTACTTTTAATATTTTCATCTCAAAGGCACAGGGAAAGAATTTAAGTTCCTCCCAGGACCAATAATTTAAAAGCCTTTGCAATAAACGGGAGGTTTGGAGATCAGTGAAAGGAATAGGTGACTTTGAATTGCCTCTCATGCTGCATTTATGGTTTTGAAAAACTTGTAAGACAAGGACACTTTCTGTTAACGTTAGCTTTCCCTTGGCTGTTTAAGGATATAATGTCGCAGTTTACCAGAAAAGCCCTATGGGCCCTCCTTTGAAGGTAGATATGGGGGTGTCTCTAAGGCCATTAACCTGGTGGGCTTTTGTTTACAGTCATGTAGTCTTTTCAGAGAAGGAAAACTACTAAGAGGGTCACTAGAATGAGTATTCAGAGGGGGACAGAGGGAAGCAGCAGGAGTTACATCAGTCTTACAGTCTTTGTAGTCTTTCCTATCAGGTACCTCTTGTCTTTAATTTGTTACCAGCCTTTTACCGTGAAACTTTTGATAAAGTTATTTTGGGAATTTTGAAGATTTTGCTTTTAAGTTCACTTCTTAAATAATCTTATCTAACTAGAATGTTCCTCATAATGGCCGTTGTATTCTAGATTGTAATTCCCCTGAAGGCTGGCAGTTCAGTAAGACCCTAACTACAAATGGGGTGCAAGTCACATTTCTGTCCAGCCTTAATTTGGGGACCCTAGCCCGACAGTTACCAAGTGAAGTTCTTCAGGACACAAAACAAACTTAGAAAGATTTTGCCATTTTTGTAGATATTTATAGCTTCTGGGACCATGGTTCTTAGATATAAAATAAGCAGGTATGCTAACTCTGGATTTTAAGGATCCCAATTTATTATTATTTATTTATGATTTTTCTTTTAGCTAAGGCTTTGGGTCTCTTGGAGCCAAATTAATGCCAAGGAGGTATATGCTGCAGGGTTGGGGTTGTGTGGTGTCTCACGGTGTACCTTGTTACACAGAAATTTTCTTGAGGTTGGTGGGTGACTTAATATCAATTTAACTAACCCCTTCCGTGACCAACTTATGCTAACACAGGAGTCTTTGGGTTAAAAGATGAGCACTCTAACAGCTCTTAAATGCTCAACATGTATCCACTAATTTTTGTGGCCTTTTGGCCTTTGAGATCCCTGTTAGCAATAGCTTTTATCTACACCAAACAAGACAAGCAAACATGCACTTAATGTATCAGCAGTAACCAAGAGATGTTACTGTGTCTTGGACAAGAGAAGGCCCTGTGCACACCACCAATTCCCGTGGAACCTTGGACTGGGGAAAGGATTCAACCAGCAAACCCAAGGGATGGGGACTGCAGACTGATTCCAAACAACAAAATGCAGAACTGCAGTTGCCACCAGCAGTTCCCAATGTTGGATTCCCAGGAAGGATTCCAAACCAATGGGCAACTGCAGACTAAACTGCCAGCAATTCCCTGCATAGAATCTGGAGATGGACTCAAGGACTGGGGTTTTCCACTAAAAAACCTGGGGCTCAGCTTTGAGCAGAATTATCTGCCAGCTCAGCTGGGCTCCAGGAAGAACCATCTGCCAGCTCAAACTGATGTGTCCTGTAAAGGAAAGCCAGTTAGATTGGGAGCTCAAAGCAAAGAGAGCAGAGCTCAGAACCAAGAAGGAACTTACCCATAGCCCTTGGAAACATCAAGAAAGACAGTGAACTTAAAGGGTTTGTGGGTACCACACATTTTTTTCATTGTTCCTTAAGGCCAGCAGAAGTCTCCTTTGGTCCCAACTACTATCACCAAATCTGTTTAAATAACAAATATTCAACTGAGTAAATTTGAAGATCTAATTGGCTTTATTAAATGATTCATTAATCAGGCAGCATCCCATCCAGCAAATAGAAAGGAGGTCTGTTCAACTGTAGAAAAGGAAAGGTTTTTAGAGAAGGAACAGGAAAAAAAATTATTCACAAAGAATGCATTGTTTTAGACAAGCTATCCATCCTTTTTTTTTTTTTTAAGATTTTATTTATTTATTTATTTGACAGAGAAAGACACAGTGAGAGAGGGAACACAAACGGGGAGTGGGAGAGGGAGAAGCAGACTCCCTGCCGAGCAGGGAGCCCGATGTGGGACTCGATCCCGGGACTCCAGGATCATGACCTGAGCCGAAGGCAGCTGCTTAACCAACTGAGCCACCCAGGCGCCCAGACAAGCTATCCATCCTAAAAGCAACAGAAGTTGTCTACCAGTAAATTTCTTAGTGCTGACCAGGAAATTCGATGTTGATTGGTTAAAGGTTACATTCTTGGGGAGGTTGAAACTGCAGTTATTTTAAGTATTAAGTCTTGGTTTGCTGACGTGGGGCCTAAACATAAATGAGTCCATTTTGGGCCTGTGGTTTTCTTTTTAACAGAGTGAAGCAAGGGTGGGGGGAGGGGTAGGTGCTATATCGCATAGAGTGATTAAAGCAGACCTGTGGATGAGGTGGTATTTCAGCAGAGACCTAGTTGAAGTGAAGGGGCAAGCCATGATGATATATAGGGAAGGAACATTTTAGCTGGAGGGAATGTAAGGTATAGTTCCTTTGTAAAAATTATTTTTTAAAAAGTTACATGACTACTATTTCTGTTTTTCCTTAACATGTATTCAGAGTCATTTTTGTTTTTCTTGCTGCCTGCATGCTTTTCCTGTAAACTTTAGCTTATGATGATATGTTCTTCTTGTGTTCTGCCCTCTTTTTCAACCTCAGCATACGTCATTTAAATTCTTCCTGTGCTTCAGTAATGACTACCAGTGAAGCTATCTCCTACCTAAGTAGAGAAAGATAGTTGTTTATAAGTTAAGTTTGTAGATTTCTGTAGCTTATTACTTGGGTAAAAAGTTCTCCATCAGCTTTTGTCCTTTCTCCTATTATTTATTTTTATTGTTTGTAATCATATTTGATAATCTTCAATATTAATACAGGGCCTGAGACAAATAGAAACAAATATGTTAATAAATGAGTTGCACTTCCCCTAGTTAAATTAAGAGTGAAAGGTATACGCTCTTTCTGTTAAAAATTTATCAATAATGTTGGGGGGGTCCTCAAAATACTGACTTTAACAAAGAAAAAAGACTGAATACATCTTGTGTTTTTTCATGGAAATTGGATGGATTTTCTTTCATCAGACAGTATCCTTAGCTTAAAGAAGAATACACTTCTAAAAGATTCACGTATATTAGTTTTCAGAAGTAGGTACTGTTTTATTCCTATTTTACAGAGAAAGGAAGTGAAGCATGAAGAGGTTAAGTGACTTGCCCAAGATCACTCTTATAAAAATCAAAATTTCAAACCTGGTGCTTTCTATAAAAAATACTGTGTTGACTTTTGTCCAGAGGTCATCTTATTAAAGGATGGTGGTTATTAGCAATGTTATGAGACTTCCATAATTGAGATCCATATTTTGATTCAGTGTCTTAGTCCAGACATACTGTAGAGAATGTAAAGGTCAAAAGAAAATCTTTTTTTTCCCTTCAAAGTCCTGCTGAAAACTGAATGCTTATTTTAAATCTCTGACTTCTCTAACTCATCAGTAGAATTAATGACTTCTGTCTTTAACAGCTTGAAACTCCACTGTGACTTTCTTAGGTTGGTGCCATGTTACCATTTGTTTACACAGCTTATTATGTTGTATTAAGTTTTATTATTAATGTGACTGCCTCTATATACAAACTCTTTAGCGCTAAGATCTGTGTCCTGTTAATCTTTATGTAACAAAATTACAACAACATTGTAAGGTAATTACAGTACAGTGAGTGTAGCATATTCATTTTATAGTATAAAACCACAGATGTTAGGTGACTTGTCCAAAATCAGAGAATAGTGGATATAAAGGTGTAAATAAAATCCAGGTTTCTTGGCAACCAGTTCAGGGTACTTTCTGCCATTCCAAAAAGGTCAATTTAGGTAAGAGTCTTGATTTCTTAAAGGCATAGAACCATGTCCAGAATGATCTTCATTAGGGGACATTCTTATGTAGGATATTCTCCCAATTCTCTTCTTTTGTTTCATGTTCTCCTCTGTCAATAAAATAAGCCTATTCCTATATATAAAAGAAGGAAATATTTTTCTGGATAAAACAAAAAGTATAGGTTATACTTCTGGTTCCATTGAGGCTGCCACATTTTTTCCTTTTATAAAATACAGTTGAGTACAAATAACAGCTCCCAGTCTTGAAGAGAAAAATGTAAAGATTAACTGACTTCAAACATGAGCAAATTGCCTGGAAAGAATGTTTCAAATATAAATGATGTAGAAATATAAGGTGCTCTCACTGATATGAGGAATTTGAGGAACAAGACAGAGAGAGGATCATAGGGGAAGGGAGAGAAAAATGAAACAAGACAAAACCAGAGAGTGAGACAAACCATAAGAGACTCTTAATCTCAGGAAACCGAGGGTTGCTGGAATGGAGGTGGGTGGGAGGGATGGGTGGCTGGGTGATGGACACTGGGGAGGGTAAGTACTATGGTGAGCAGTGTGAATTGTGTAAGACTGATGAATCACAGACCTGTACCCCTGAAACAAATAACACATTGTATGTTAATTAAAAATTTTTTAAAAATTAAAAAAAATAAAACCCCATATGAACCCCCCCCCCAAAAAGGAAATATAAGATGGTAATAGTACTATTTTATTTCAACTACTCTGTTACATACCTTGGGATAAATACTGTCAGTAGCTTAATATTACGTGACTCATCTCCCAAAGGTAACTTCTGTTGTGTAGAGCTTCCATTCCATTGCTTCAAGTAGTAATCTAAAAGTGTCTGAGTTACTCTTGTAAAAGAGAAAGAAAGTTTTCTTCTGCCCTTCAGGGTCCTTCTAACTGAACTAAGAATTAAATTGACATGAGACAGAGTAATGGGAAAAAAAAAAAAGTTTTATTACATGCACACAGAAGCCCAATAATGAAATTGAGACCTAAAGAAATGACCAAGGCAGGCAAGTTTTATATGTTTTAGACAAAGAGACAATAAACCTCTGAGGAACTGATAGGACAGAGAAAACTTAACTTTGGGAGTTTCAATTAGTAAGGAATTCTAAACAGAATTTCAGCTGGAGGAGTAAATTAGTAAAAAGTAACAAGGGTTGTTTATATAGTTTTCTCATCTCTAAAATTTTCTGTCTCTGGTGATAAGAATGTCTCTACTTCATGGTACAGAGAGGGTATCTTTCACATGAAAGATTTATTTCTTGCTTCTGTAGACAAAGTGTATATGGTGGGGGGATCAGAGTGTTCTTTTTGCATTGGTTGTTTCTTAAGTAGCTTTTATTGAAAATAATATGCCAAAGTGGCACATTTTGGGCATCCTTCCCTTGACTCCTAAAGTTCCCTGGAAGTTTCACACATTAAAAGTTGAGCTAGTAGATTGTTCTTTCTCCTCAAGCCAGTCTCCTAGTTCTGACAATAGGTCAGTTCAGTTAAACTCATTTCAGGAAGTGGGTGTGTTCTCAATCGTAGGCCTATGGCTAAAGTAATCAGGTAATAAGTAAGAGGCATGGAAAGAAGAGAAAAACAGTAGTTAATGATTAGATCAAGTTACAAAATAACTTTTGAGTTTTGAGGGTAGCTAGTCAAGAGGATTTCCAGATGTCAGGCATAAAGCATCTTTAGATAGAGTGAGGGTAGGTAGCAGCAATCTAACAGATTTTCTTGTTTTGTTGTTCAAGTGTCTTTGGTGATCTATTTGAATGGACCAGTGGGCGATAGGCATGAAGATTGTCTACATATGAGATATTGTGCTGATTGCTATGAAGTTTAAGTCAAGTGGCTCATAATCAGTTTGTAGGGCCTCCGGAAAAAGGGTAGTTTTAGTTATCAAATGATTACAAATCAAAAGGATGGGGCAAAAATTGAAAATGTTATTTTGGAGAGCTGTAGCCTAGGCATTGTATGAAACTAGAAGAAATCAGGATGTAATCCAGTTTATAATGAACTGTATTAGAATCTAATATCCACAAAGGTTTGTTACTAAAATATTTTTTTCCTTCTGTAATCACCCTTACCTTACCAAAGATAGCCAATTAATACTAATTTGTTTGTAAAATAAGTCAAGTTAAAAAACAAACAAAAAACTTGTCCTGGTTATTTACTTCAGTGCAGCAAGAAGAACAATTGGTCATATAGGCTCTTTTCAATCAGGTCCGCTGGAACTTTTTATAAGGAATCTCCAGATTGAACTTTTAGCAGCCTCTTTAGACCTGAAGCCAAGCAAAATACTTGCCCTCAGATTTAGCCTGTTACACCGTGTAGATTTGGGTTAATAATTCTCTTCTTGAGGTCCCCAAAATATCTTGAGGTTCTTATACCTGCCAGGAAGTAACCTTCTTTACTCACCTGGTAAGACTGCTTGAGAACCCCATAAGCAAGGTAGCAGGCTATTTTTCCACAGGGCTTTATTGGCTCCATAAAGTCAACTTTAGTTCCTTAAAGCTGTCTGGTCATATCTTGAGTTTAATGCATATCTCCCTCAAATATGACATTCCACTTAAGTCCTGGGTAATATAACCAATGTTTCAGGGGTGCCTGGGTGGCACAGTTGGTTGAATGTCCAATGCTTGGTTTCAGCTCAGTCTGTGATCTCAGGGTTGTAAGATCAAGCCCTGCATCAGGCTCTGTGCTCAGCACGGTGTCTGCTTGAGATTTTCTCACCCTCTCCCTCTTCCCCTCCTGCTCGTACTCTTTCTCTCTCTCAAGTAAATAAATACATCTTAAATGTATACATCATATATATATATATATATATATATATATATATATAAAATCAATGTTTCCAATTGTGTCTTGTTACAAAGAGAACATATTCTTATTGAACTTGGGCAAATAAATATGTTCTGAAAATAAAAGAATACTAAGTTTTTGAATTTTGGAGGGATCTGGTAGGGAGAAAAAGATAAATGTTTCAATTTGTTTACAAAGGTATATTTTATCAAACTGCTCTAAGTCATAGTTACCTTAAGAGAAGAACTTTCCTTAAATCTGGAAAAGCAAAACATTAAGAAAATTAGCAATGTTTCAAACAAAAATGTTATAAAAATTATAACCATCTTTTTCAATTCATTCAATGCATGTTATTAATTCTACTTTGGCTTGAATCCAGTTCTTCCACTAGTCCCAGAAATTCTTACCCAGTGTCAGTTTTATGATCTTAAGGTTATCAGAAACCTGTACTCAGAGTTCTTTCCTTGAGTCTCACTGAAAATGAAATACATTTGCAGGATGCTTTTGTAAACACATCTGAGTTAAGACTTAACTGTTGTAAATGATAAAAAGACTTAAAAATGGCCATGCTTAAAGATCAGATTAGAGTTCATTACAATGCAGTTGACAAGGAAATTTGGTTATTTCTGTGATGTACAATAATACTTCAAGACAATAATGTACCAGGGTATATCGTATTTTTAATAATCTAAAAAGGTTTGTATCACTTATTTGACAATGCTTCCCATGGAATTTAGCATAACAAATAAGCCTAATTAGTTGACTACCTGTCTTTTATGAAGAGAGTACATCCTTTGAAATATTCCAGGGACCCTCTTGAATCACTTCAGTTAGATTGTGGCCAAAAGGCTTCATTTTAGAATCTGATTTTGGGAAGTTTGTCAAAAAAAAATCAAAAGGTTGAACATTTTATTAAATAGGGTCACAGATCATTATGAAACAATAATTCCCTCTTTAAATTTACACTAAAGGATTTTTTAAAGGCAAATACAGAATGTTACATAGTTGTGAGCAAAATTTAGCTTTTTTAATAATAAAAAGATTCTGTTTTCTTGAATAACCAAAAACCTGATAAAGACAAAACATAGTCTCTAGAAAACTAGACAGATTACATTTAAAGAAAATTTTGTTTACAATTTTTTATAAAAAGCAAACTAATAACCTAAGAAAACTTTTTCCTTTTTACAGAGAGAAAAACCAAATTCTGATTCTGCACCAGTGTATTTTTGATATTAAACCTCATTCTTTTTTTTTTTTAAGTTTCAGAGGTAGAATTTAGTGATTCATCAGTCTTGTATAACACCCAGTGCTCATTACATCAAGTGCCCTCCTTAATGCCCATCACCCAGTTACCCCATACCCTCCACACCTCCTCTACAGCAATCCTCAGTTTGTTCCCTATAGTTAAGAGTTTCTTATTGTCTGCCTTCCTCTCGTTTTTATCTTATTTTATTTTTACTTCCCTTCCCCTATGTTCATCTGTTTTGTTTCTTAAATTCTACATATGAGTGAAGTCATACGGTATTTGTCTTTCTCTGACTTACTTTGTTTACCATAATACTCTCTAGTTCCATCCATGACATTGCAGATCACAAGATTTCATTCTCAAAACTCATTCTTAAATAAATTTGTTTGAAACTTAGCTGGTATTGACTGCATATAAAAATTTCTTTTCAGAGTTTCATTTTCTATAGACAACTTTCTTTTTTACGTTCAGATTTTGTCCTGAGAGTTGTCTCTTTAAATAACTAGCCTCACTTTAGGACAAAATTTTCTTTTTCCTCAACAAAAATGTATTTCCATTCCTCATAGTTTTTCTTAGCAAAAGCATACATTTTACTTTCCTTTCTTACGGAGAATTTTTCTTACTATTTTGGGTAGCTTTGACGCAGGCAGGCTGGGTTCATGGACCCAGAGAGGGCCCCCACAGGACCAGCCAAGAAGGTCCTTGGATTCTCACAGCATAGAAATCAAATGTGAGCTGGAGAAAGTGAAAACAGGATTTATTAAATAGTATGAGTAACAGAAAATAGCACACAGAGTGTCTGGGAGACTCCGACAGGAAAGGAGAATGAGTCTCATCATCACTTGGGGTTAGGGATTTATATTGGAAAGGGGTCTAGGATATGTGTTCCTTCAGGAATCCATGGTGAGATCCTATCAAAGGCAAGGGTCAGATGAGCAATAGGTGCTATTCCATAAATTACCAAAGGTAGGTGTACTGAGGCCAGCATCAGCCAAGGTTTGTTTGAAGCTAGTCCTGGAACATGTTCAGGACCTGGCCCTTCTTAATGTTTTTAGGTGTTTGGAGCCTAGTAAAGAACTTAGGGAATGGTTAACTTTCTTGTTTCCCCCTTGAAGTGGCTTAAGCTTTTTTGGCTTATTCAGAGGCAAAATATAGAACATGAATAAGTGGGGCCTAGCAGAAAAACAGCAGAGACAGAGTTCCTTCTAAATGGAGTCCCTTCAGGGGCGCCTGGGTGACTCAGTCGTTAAGCGTCTGCTTTCAGCTCAGGTCATGATCTCAGGGTCCTGGGATCGAGCCCCACATCGGGCTCCCTGCTCCATGGGAGGCCTGCTTCTCCCTCTCCCACTCCCCCTGCTTGTGTTCCCTCTCTCGCGCTCTCTCTCTCCCTGTCAAATAAATAAATAAAATCTTTAAAAAAAATAAAAATAAAAATAAAAAATAAATGGAGTCCCTTCAGGGGCGCCTGGGTGGCTCAGTCGTTAAGCATCTGCCTTCGGCTCAGGTCATGATCCCGGGGTCCTGGGATCGAGCCCCACATCGGGCTCCCTGCTCCACGGGAGGCCTGCTTCTCCCTCTCCCACTCCCCCTGTTTGTGTTCCCTCTCTCACGCTCTCTCTCTCTCTCTCTGTCAAATAAATAAATAAAATCTTTTTTAAAATAAATAAATAAATAAATGGAGTCCCTTCAGCTTCCCTGCCTCAGCTTTACCCATATATATTAATTGGAATTCTTAACTCTCAGAAACTTTAATTTCTAGTGAAAGCTAAATGATAAGTAAATGTGAACTGTTACACCAACATTGTTTTAGATTGGTAAATTTATGAATACAATTTCTAAAAACTTGTGTTTTTTTCATAGTATACTCTTTTAGTAAAGCATAAAACGTGTTTACTAACAGACCCAAATTTATTTTTAGTTTCTCTGTAATTAAGAAAGCAAAAGGAGGGCCGCCTGGGTGGCTCAGTTGGTTAAGTGTCTGCCTTTGGCTCAGGTCATGATCCCAGGGTCCTGGAATCGAGTCCCGCATCGGGCTCCCTGCTCGGTGAGGAGCCTGCTTCTCCCTCTGTCTCTGCTCCCACTGCCTGTGCACTCTCTCTTTGACAAATAAACTTTAAAAATACTGAAAGAAAGAAAAGAAAACCAAAAGTACGTAAACTGATGTTTAGCATGTAATGTTTATTATTTTCCTATTTGGAAATGACTGGGATATTCAGTGAATTAAACCTAATTCATCACTTAACTTAGCAAAACTTAAAGGTTTCAGGTTACCAGAAAGATTGGGGGAAAGTAAAAATTTACCTTAAAAATGTTTTTTTTTTTATTTACAGCTGTGAAATTTACCTATTCTTAACAGTTATGCTTCGGGTAGCCATAGAAACTTCAAGAGATATCAGACAAAGTCAGTTACCTTCCCAAAGCGTTATTGTTTTAAAACATTTTCTAACATAAAACATCAACTTTAGTTTGAGTAAACTCGGGTAGAATAAAAGTTAGTGTTAATGCTGATAATATTGAAGACATGTCTGCTTTAATTAAACTAACAACCTTGAATCAGCTTTAATATTGAATATTTTTCCCAGATCACATGAACTTGAAAGACATTTGGGTTAGTTTCTGTCTTTTGGAAAGTTATAGAATGCCCAGTCCGTATAAGCACTTGTCTTCAGACCAACTAAATAGAGCTCTTTTACAAATTGATTTTAATAATACCATTGGAGTCAGAAAAATTATCTGACATTTACAACATATATATATGGGCCATACATAAACATATAGACAGATACAAACAAAAATCTTGCAGCTTTTGTTTTTACTAATATTTGTGGAGAGGATATTATAGGCTTTATTCCAAATATCTTTTTTTTTTTTTATCTTTTGATGAGAAACTTCTCCTTAAAGTTTGGATTTCAAAGAATGGCTTTTAGATCCTAGAAAAGATGGGGGCAGAAAATTTATACCACAAAAGCATAGAGAAAGTATTCCCAAGTTTTCTCCAAGGTGGACTTTTTGGAACATAATGGCCTTTTATCAGAGGTGCTATAGCCTCTGGGCACAAGAGCCCTTTCAGCAGTTTTTATTTTAAGAAGGATTCTTCTCTCCCAGACTTCCCTTTATTTTCTTCAGTGTCAGGTAATTGTGGGTTGTGTTTACATTTCAAAGACATGATGAGATTTATTACTTTAAGAGACAGAAAGAATATGCAAGTTTTATGTTTTCTTTCCTCAAGAGTTTTATAGTAATTGCTATTTAAAATCTATCTTCCTTTTTTTTTTTTTTTTTAAGATTTATTTATTTATTTGAGAGAGAAAGAGCAGGGTAGAGGGAGAGAGAAACCTAAGCAGACTCTGGGCTGAGTGCGGAGCCCAACATGGAGCTCCATCTCAGCACCCTGAGCCCACGACCTGAGCGGAAACCAAGATTTGGCGACCTAACTGACTGCACCACCCAGGTGCCCCTCTGTCTTCCTTTTTTTTAAGTACAGGACAATTTTGTCCCAATATCCTGATCTTTTATAATATCTGTAAGCATTTTGAGAGTAATAGGCAAAGTTTGGGGATTGGTAAAGACAGGTGGGTTTAAATTTGTTTTTAGATTTGTGTTAATGGTTTTGTAGAGATTTTTTTTTTATTTTAATTTATTATGTTATGTTAGTCACCATACAGTACATCATTAGTTTTTGATGTAATATTCCATGATTCATTGTTTGGGTATAACACCCAGTGCTCCATGCAATATGTGCCCTTCTTAATACCCATCACCAGGCTCACCCATCCCCCCACCAGCCTCCCCTCTAAAACCCTCAGTTTGTTTCTCGGAGACCATAGTCTCTCATGGTTCATCTCCCCCTACGATTTCCCCCCCTTCATTTTTCCCTTCCTTCTCCTAATGTCCTCCATGCTATTCCTTATGTTCCACAAATAAGTGAAACCATATGATAATTGACTTTCTCTGCTTGACTTATTTCACTTAGCATAATCTCCTCCAGTACCATCCATGTTGATGTAAAAGTTGGGTATTCATCCTTTCTGATGGCTGAATAATATTCCACTGTATATATGGACCACATTTTCTTTGTCCATTCGTCTGTTGAAGGGCATCTCGTCTCTTTCCACAGTTTGACTCTTGCGGACATTGCTGCTATGAACACTGGGGTGCATATGGCCCTTCTTTTCACTACATCTGTGTCTTTGGGGTAAATACCCAGCAGTGCAATTGCTGGGTGGTAGGGTAGCTCTATTTTTAATCTTTTGAGGCACCTCTACACTGTTTTCCAAAGTGGCTGTACCAATTTGCATTCCCACCAACAGTGTAAGAGGGTTCCCCTTTCTCCACAACCTCTCCAACATTTGTTGTTTCTTGCCTTGTCAATGTTTGCCATTCAACTGGTGTAAGGTGGTATCTCAATGTGGTCTTGATTTGAATATCCCTGATGGCTAATGATGATGAACATTTTTTCATGTGACTGTTAGCCATTTGTATGTCTTCTTTGGAGAAGTGTCTGTTCATGTCTTCTGCCCATTTTTTGACTTGATTATTTGTTTTTGGGTGTTGAGTTTGAGAAGTTCTTTATAGATCTTGGAAAGCAGCCCTTTGTCTGTAGTGTCATTTGCAAAAATCTTCTCCCATTCTGTGGGTTGCCTCTTTGTTTTGTTGACTGTTTCCTTTGCTGTGCAGAAGCTTTTTATCTTGATGAAGTCCCAAAAGTTAATTTTTGCTTTTGTTTTCCTTGCCTTTGGAGAAGTTGTTAGTGTATAAGAAAGCAACTGATTTCTGTGCATTGATTTTGTACCCTGCCACCTTACTGAATTGCTGTCTTGAGTTCTAGGAATTTGGGGGTGGAGTCTTTTGGATATTCCACACAAAGTATCATGTCATCTGGGAAGAGAGAGAATTTGACTTCTTCTTTGCCAGTTTGAATACCTTTTACTTCTTTTTGTTGTTTGATTGCTGTTGAACTTCTAGTATTATCTTGCACAATAGTGGCAAGAGTGGGCATCCTTGAAGTTTTCCTGATCTTAAGGGAAAGGCTCTCAGCTTTTCCCCATTGAGGATGATATTTGCTGTGGGTTTTTCATAGATGGATTTTGTGAACTTGAGGAATATTCCCTCTATCCCTGTACTCTGAAGAGTTTTAATCAGGAAAAGATGCTGTATTTTGTCAAATACTTTTTCTGCATCAATTGAGAGGACCATATGGTTCTTCTGTCTCCTCTTATTAGTGTGTTCTGTCACATTGATTTGCGAATGTTGACCCACCACTGCATCCCAGGGATAAATCCCACTTGGTAGTGGTGGATGATCCTTTTAATGTATTGTTGGATCCTATTAGCTAGGATTTTGTTGAGGATTTTGGAATCCATATTCATCAGGGATATCGATCTGACATTCTCCTTTTTGATGAGGTCTTTGCCTGGTTTGGGGATTAAGGTAATGCTGGCTTCATAGAATGAGTCTGGAAGCTTTCCTTCTGTTTCTTTTTTTGAAACAGCTTCAGTAGAATAGGTATTACTTCTTCTTTGAATGTTTGGTAGAATTCTCCAGGGAATCCATTAGGCCCTGGACTCTTGTTTTTCGGGAGGTTTTGATCACTGCCTCAGTCTCGTTACTGGTTATTGGCCTATTCAAGTTGTCAGTTTCTTCCTGTTTCATTCATGCTAGTTTATAGGCTTCCAGAAGGCATCGATTTCTTCCAGGTTGCTGAATTTATTGGCATAATAATTTCTAATAATTGTTTCTATTTCCTTGGTGTTCATCGTGATCTCTCCCCTTTCATTGATAATTTTATTAATTTGGGTCCTTTCTCTTTTCTTTTGGATAAGTCTGGCCAGTGGTTTATCGATCTTATGAATTCTTTCAAAGAACCAACTTCTAGTTTTGTTGATCTGATCTACTGTGTTTCTGGTTTCTAATTCATTGATCTCTGCTCTAATCTTAATTATTTCTCTTCTAATGAGTGGCTTAGGCATCATTTGTTGCTTTTTCTCTAGTTCCTTAAGGTGTAGAGTTAGTTGGTGAATTCGGGATTTTTCTATTTTTTCGAGTGAGACTTGGATGGCTATGTATTTCCCCCTTAGGACCACCTTTGCAGTATCCCATAGGTTTTGGACTGATGTGTTTTCATTCTCATTAGTTTCCATGAATTGTTTAAGTTCTTCTTTGATTTCTTGGTTGACCCAAGCATTCCTGAGCAAAGTGGTCTTTAGCTTCCAAGTGTTTGAATTTCTTCCAAAATTTTCTTGTGATTGAGTTCCAGTTTTAAAGCATTATGGTCTGAGAATATGCAGGGAATAATCTCAGTCTTTTGGTATTGGTTGAGACCTGATTTGTGACCCAGTATGTGGTCTATTCTGGAGAAAGTTCCATGTGCGCTCAAGAAGAATGAGTATTCTGTTGTTTTAGGGTGGAATGTTCTGTATATATCTATGAGGTCCATCTGGTCCAGTGTGTCATTCAAAGCTCTTGTTTCTTTGTTGATTTTCTGCTTAGATGATCTGTCTATTGCTGAGAGTGGAGTATTGAGGTCTCCTGCAATTAACGTATTATTATCACTATGACTATTTTGGTTAACAGTTGGCTTATGTAGTTGGCTGCTCCCATGTTGGGGGCGTAGATATTTACAATTGTTAGATCTTCTTAACCAACTGAGCCACCCAGGTGCCCCTAATTGTTAGATCTTCTTGTTGGATCGACCCTTTAAGAATGATATAGTGTCTTTCTGTGTCTCTAACTACAGTCTTTAGCTTAAAATCTAATTTGTCTGATATAAGAATTGCTACCCTAGCTTTCTTTTGAGGTCTGCTGGCATGGAAGATGGATCTCCATCCCTTCACTTTCAGTCTGGATATATCTTTAGGTTCAGAATGAGTCTGTTGTAGACAGCATATGGATGGGTCCTGTCTTTTTATCCAATCTGCAACCCTGTGCCATTTTATGGGAGCATTTAGGCTGTTCACTTTGAGAGTGATTATTGAAAGATAAGAATTTATTGTCATCATGTTGCCTGTGAAGATGTTGTTTTTATAGATTGTCTCTGTAAATTTCTGTTGTATATCACTCTTGGGATCTTTCTCCTTTTATAGAAACCCCCTTAATATTTCTTGCAGGGCCGGCTTAGTGGTCACATATTCTTTCAGTTTCTGCTGGTCTTGGAAGCTCTACATCTCTCCATCCATTCTAAGTGACAGCCTTGCCAGATAAAGTATTCTTGGTTGCATGTTATTCTCGTTTAGTACCCTGAATATGTCTTGCCAGGCCTTTCTGGCTTGCCAGGTCTCTGTGGATAGGTCTGACGTTATTCTGATGTTCCTCCCTCTGTACATAAGGAATCTCTTTCCCCTAACTGCCCTTAAGATGGTTTCCTTGGTTCTAAGATTTGCGAGTTTTACTATTACATGCCAGGCATTGGCCTGTTTTCCTTGGCCTCTAGGACAAGAATGTTTGTTTCATTCCCCAGATTAGGGAAATTCTCAGCTACGATTTGCTCAAATATATCTTCTAGTCCTCTCTCTCTCTCCACCCCCTCAGGGATCCCAATAATTCTGACATTGGAACATTTCATGGCATCACATTTCTCTAATTCTGTTTTCGTGGATTTAAAGTGTTTTTCCCAGGCCACCTCTTTTCCCTTCTTTTCTATCAATTTGTCTTCTAGATCACTAATTCGTTCTTCTGCCTCGTTTACCCTAGCTGTTAGAGTATCTAGATTAGATTGCCTCTCATTTATAGCATTTTTAAGTTCTGCCAGTTCAGCTTTCATTTCTACCCTTAGAGACTCTGTGTTGCCATTAATCAATTTCTCCATTCTAGCTGTCGTCTTCATAACTGTTACCCTGAAGTCCATTTCCAGCATCTTGGTTATATCTGTATCCATTTGTAAATCTGTGGCAGAAGTCACAGTCTCTGAGTCTTTCCTATTTGGGGGGTTCCTCCTCCTAGTCATTCTGTTGAGGGGTGGTTGAGGGAATGTACAGAGTCCAAATTATTGACCACAACCAAAGCAAGATGCACCTGTTTTGTAGGGACCTTAGGATTGTCAGCCTCTTGTTCTCCCTTCCTGTCTTCTGGGGGAGGGGCCTGCTATGCAGTTACTCAGACAACCCTGTTAGGGCAGAGTTGCCCTGCCCCTTGTGGGGAGGGGCGGGATGGGCTCAGGGAAAACCGATTTGGGGGGCTTTTGTTCTCTGGTGGCTTTCCCTGGCAGCTTTCTGCATCTCTTCCAAGAATCAGAGCAGAAGAGACGGTTTCCAACCCTCTGCCTCAGAGCAGAGATCGCAGTCGGTTCTTCAGTGAGCTCTGCAGGCCACACTATCTCTGTTTCTGTCTGTGCTGCTAAAAACTGCAACATCCTGGTTTGTGCGCTCCCCGTCCTCACCTCCAGGTCGGGGCACAGGGGCACGTCTCTGCCTTTTGTGCTTCTAAAACTGCCAGCCACCCCCAGTTGGCACACGCGGCTCTGCCACTCCAGGTTTCAGTCTGGGGGGCTGCCCTAAAGTCCTTTCCCCGCCACTACCAGTCTGCGAGTCTGTGCCCTGTCCCCAGCACAGGAGGCTTTCACTCACCGGCGGTGCAGGATCCCAAAGGCTCCCTCCCCCTTCTGTTTATCTTCTGGTATGTGCCTGCAGAATCACGGCTCCCTGCTTCATACCTCGAAACCAATCACTTGCAACATTCTGTTTGTAGAGATCCTGATATATCTTCTTACATCTCAGGTCGATTTCGTTCAGAGTGTTCTGGTAGATATCCAGCTCACTTCAGGGGACCGTTTGGAATAGGGTCCCCTACTCCTCTGCCATCTTTTTTCTAATGGCTTTGTAGAGAGTTGGGGGGAAAGACAAAGACAGTTGTTTCCATTTCCCCCAAATTACTGTATTACAGCCTGAGTATCAAGGGATTGACCTGCCTTTTTAAATTAAACTTGTTTATTTGGTTTTTTATATCAGGGCAATTTTTAACTAAAATGGGAATCAAAAGATTTTTCCTTTGTAAAGTCTGTATAAAGCATTTTAACAAAAGTCTTCTTTCTGAATACACAGTTTAATCTTGTCTTCTATTAGTCCCTGAATACTGGCCTTTCCCAGATCAATTGTAGGAGGACCTGTTAGAAATTATGGTCATTCCTTTCCTTTGTGAAGGACTAGCTGGGAGGGATAGGGGGATGTGCACGGTCTGGCCTGCCTGGTGACCATAATATAATCATGGGCTGGAAGAATTCCCCTTAGCAGCCTATCTAGTTATCTGTGAATGGGTTTGTAAATAGTTATTAATCTTTTTAATTTTTCTCTAAATTTGGTAGAATCTTTTGAAAGTATAGGGAAAAGAGCTTTATAATTTAAAAAATCTGCTGCTGTTTAGGGGATATGAATTCTTTGCAAAGGTGGAAGCAGGTCCTAGGATACATTTGCAAAGGTTATTGCATAGGAATGTCTGAAACTGGCAGAGCTTAATTACAGTAAACCAAGTCCTGCTGCCTATCCCACATGCTTCTGCTAAATTCACTTTCTGGCTTTCAGCATTTATAAGAATAGCCTATATTTTGAACCTATAGGTTAGACCAGAATACTCTGCAAATATTGTAGGGAAAAGGAAGTTAAAACAGGCAGATGGAGCCAGATTTTAACATGGGAAATTTACACTGGATGTGGACATTAATTTTTGTCTTAAGTCTAATTTCTGTTTTTTGTTTGTTTTCATCTTTTAAGGGAGTCCCTAAGTCTAGCCATTATACTAATAAGACAATTGAGAGCTCTCAATAAAAAATTTTTTTTCTTCCAAATACAGCCGATTAAAAGGATCCATTGTCTGACCACTGATGAATAGGATTTTATTAATTTCAATAATGACTCAAACCAATAAGCCTTTTTTTTTTTAAGCTTTTATTCATTTATTTGACAGAGAGAGAGAAAGCACAAGCAAGCAAAGCGGCAGGCAGAGAGAGAGGGAGAAGCAAGTTCTCCACTGAGCAGGGAGCCCATTATGGGACTTGATCCCAGGACCCCAGAATCATGACCTGAGGCATGATGCTTAACCGACTGAGCCACCCAGGCACCCCTCATAAGCCTTTTTATGGAAAGACTCAGAAGCAACTTCCATGCTTAGATTATGGACCCAAGAGGCAGCCCTGGAGAAGACATAGGTGACAGCCCCCATGATCCAAAAGCTTGCTCCCAAAAATAGTCTAAGAAAGCAAAGACCTTTGTTGTATAGGTGGTAAAAATCCTGTTGTGTATATGGTGTCTCCAGTCTCCCACAAATGTGAGATGCCTCAAGTCATAGACCCACTAATCACCAGGCAGGTGCTACTGGAATGGGGTGTTTTTTTAGCACTAACAAGCAACCATGGTTGAAACAACAAAGATACCTTATGGCTGGGACCTCTCACAACAAATTCCCTGACAGCTGGCATAGCCCTACAGAGAGTACTGCTTGTAACTGTGTATCTTAGATCCCCACCCAGTCTGTTAAACTAGCCACCTGCTAAGTGCATCCTCTAGATGGAGGAGACCAGAAAGAATATTTTCACTTGGTCACCAAGCCAAGCTCTTAGGACATAAAACCAGATGAAAGGAAAAACCTCATTCAGGTTTTTTTATATGTGTATTAGCAGCTTTAGCTGACCCTTGGTTCTCTCAGAGCTAACAAATACCTAGAAGGAATGTGCCATTGGGTTTACAGTGTACCTCATTGCATGGAAGTTTTCTTGAGGTTGGCCAGTGACCTAGTGTTAATCCAACTTGTTCTGTGACTAACCTATCCTAACATAGGAGTCTTTGAGTTGGGTGGCAAGGGCCCTAACAGTGTTTAAGTGCTCAACTCATGCCCACCAATTTTGTGGCTTTGGCTTCCAAGATGTCTCTTAACAATAGCTTTTACCTCATATACACACTAACCTTCAACAAAGCTTATCTGAAACAAATGCTGGTCTGATAAGAACCATGAACTCAGTCTGTAAGGCAGGCTTGAGCAGCAGGCTTGTAGGGCCTATGCCTGGTGTTCTGTCCTATGGTAATAACTTTTGTGTGGCAAACAACCCAAAAAACCCAGACAGACAAAGGACATCAATGACCATCTCTGGGAGGAAATGGATCAGTAAAACCAACAGTATTCTACCAAATTTTTACCAAGAATCACTAAGCCCAAAGAACTAGTTCCACAATATTTTCTCCTGCTAATCTAAATTTAGAGAAAGGAGAAAAAGAGTCTTACTGCTCTTGCCCCATTGGACTCTGGGGATGGATTCCTGGAAGCTGCCACGGTAAGAAATCTTACCTTCTGCAAGCTATATGTCAGATGTCCCAAGATTGGAAAGCTGCAGAATCTTCAAAGCAAATATCAAGCAGAATTTGATCTTGCCAACTATGCCTACTGTAGGAAAGGAAATAATTTTTCCTGTGCCCTTCAGGGTTCTTCTTGACTAAGAATTAAATTGACATGAGACAGATTAACGGGAGAAAAAAACCAAAGTTTTATTACATGCAAACCAGAAGCTCAGTAATGAAATTGAGACCTAAAGAAATGACTGAGGAAGGCAGTTTTTATACTTTTTAAACAAAGAGACAATAAATCTGTGCAGGATTGACACAACATGGAAAACTTAACTTTGGGAGCTTCAGTTAGTAAGGAATTCTGAATAGAATTGGGCTGCGGTAGTAACAAGGGTTGTTAATACAGCCTTCTCGGCTCCAAATTTTATATCTCTGATGATAAGGATATCTTTACTGCCTGGTGCAAGAAGCATACCTTTCTCATGAGAGATTTACATCTTGTTTTCTGGAGACAAAGGAGGGAGGGATTAGAGTGTTCTTTTTGCATTGGTTGTTTCTTAAGTAACTTTTATTGAAAATAATTGATATGCCAAAGTGGCACATTTTGGGTGGCCTGCCCTTGGCCTTTACACTCTATAAAGATTTAATAGTAGTTATGATAGTACCTGAAGATATTTATGAAAGAAAATTCATACTATACAAGGATTAACCCTTAACTTTACTTAATGATTTGTAGGGCTGTCATTTATGAATCCGTCCAAATCCTTTGCAGTCCAGTCGCAGAAAGCAAATTCTGCCTGCCTGTGTTGTACCTTCAACTACCTTAGGGGCACCGAAGTGACTCAGTCGGTTGAGCGACTGACTGTTGATTTTGGTTCAGGTCGTGACCCCAGGGTCCTGGGATCGAGCCCTGTATCGGGCTCCCCACTCAGCAGGAAACCTGCTTGTCTCCATCTCCTCAGCTTCTCCCTCCCACGCTCACTCATTCTCTCTCTCTTAAATAAATAAATCTTCAAAAGAAAAAAAACCTTACCTCAGTGATGTAGAATTTGAGTTTGCCTCCTACCGAGGTAGGATACCTCTTCATCCTGTAAGATAATTTAAGAATTTTACCCAATTTTCAGATGCTGTCACTAGAGAAATAAAGCAACTTTAAAAATGTCTTATGCCTTTTACAAATATAATATAAATATATCCCAATTGTACTAGTATAGAAGAGCATTTGCTGAACACATATTTGTTTCCAAGTTCAGCAAGGATTTATTTTGGAATGCCCTCATTGGTATCACATTGTATTTTAAATGTCTTTGCCCATTAACATAAGGAAATTGAAGGTTCTATGCAAAATTCTCATATTTCCTTTGGTTCCAAACCTGGTAGGGCCTGCAGTGTTAGCCTTCAGGCCATGACTCAAGAATTCTTTCTCATTAGTATGGATATGGCTTACTGACCTTCTCTACTCTTTGGGGGGGGGGGGGAGTATTTTTGTCATTTTACTGGGGCAGTGGAAGAATGCTTTTCAAGCCAACATACAGGAAAGATTAGTGTATTAAAAGAAAAAATAGACAATGTACATACTATGTCTTTCTATACATATTAAGTTTTTCTCATATTAAACTTGAATAAAAGCAAAAAGTTGATGATCAGGGAATCCAAAGTGAGCAGTTGCCAAAAACAGGATGAATCGATTTTGACGTAGGAAAAAATTCTCTGCTTTTTGAATAAAATAGAAAAATTGGAACAGTAAGATATCAGCCACAATTTGTTCCCAGTTTAGTTCAGAAGAAATTAAAGTTGAAGGGTATAGCATGCAAATAGAAACTTTTACATGAAGCCTATACCTTTTGGTGGATTAAAAAAATGCATAACTTTATTTTTTGGCATATATCCAGCAATACTCTTTACTTAATATTTTATTGCTCAGGAATATTTTCTGATTCCTTCCTCTTTATGAAAAAATGGTGACAATCTGTGCTTTCAGTCCCAGTTATGTATTAACTCTTTTACAAAGATCAGTGGCAATAATTGAAGCCAAGATGTTTTTACTTTATATTTCCAAAAAGACTTCTTCAATTTTATAATGGAGTTGAGAACATCAATAAGAACTGGTTTGTAATATTGAAGATTTAATGACAGTTCCATTATCACTCATCTGCCAAATTCTCTTTTGCAGAAATGTATATTCCGTGTGTGTGTGTGTGTGTGTGTGATATGTAGAATAATAAACACAAAGGTTTGTTTGACTTTTCTTGTTCCTTATTTTAACCTATGATGGGCAAGAAACAGTACCCTAGCCAGGGGTGATAGTCAAAGAATGTGTTCAGTTGAACAGACTGTTTACCTTGGATGTCCCTTCAGTCCTGATTGGGCAGTGTCTTTCCTGATCAGTCAGAGTCCATGCTAAGTCAGCTCTTAAATAACTTGAATATAACTCTTATATCTCAGAGTTAACTAAGACATTGTACTTGAGTCTGGTTTAACTGGTCCTTCCCTGCATACAAAGCAGAGTAAAGTGTCCAGTGCTATGGGAACCAAGTACTGCAGGTTAGGTGAGATCCCAGATTCCACGTCGGTAAAATGGAGATTATAATAATCGCTTCCTCACAAAGTTGTAGGCTTTAGTTAATACATATCAGGTTTTGGAACAGTGCTTAAAACAATGTGTGCTGTTACTTGTGCTATAATTAGTGCTGCTATTAGCATAGATACTGTGCAAAAACGTTGGGCTGGTCGCATCTGAGAGGGCAGACACAGGGATCGTGCCTCAGCTCTGAATCTCATAGCCATGAGCAAGGATACCTTTGAAAGTTCTGTAGTTCAGTGAAATTAGAAAATATACCTAACTTGCATTCCCCTCCTATTCCAACTTCTTCTTTCCTTTTCCCTTATATTCATGTCACTGGAGTAGCAGTCCTAACCATTTGCAAAAGGGTTATCATCTGGACAGTTTCTCTTTCTTAATGTAGCCTTAGAATATATTTCCTTGTCTGAATTGCCCTATAAGCTTTGAAATCCTTAGATACGTAGCCTCCTCAGTAGCTTACTCCACCTCTAGGACTGCAAGTGTAGTTAATAAAGGAGACATTAATGTGAAAAGAGGCATTAAGACCTAACCAAAAGGATTGTTTGGATCAAATTTAGTGTACATTTTCAATGTTAGCCCAATGCCCAGAGCACTGTATATAGGTGCTCAGTTAACATTACTGCCTTCTCCTTTCCTTCTATTTGTTTCTTTTTTTTTTAAGATTTTCTTTTTCTTTTTTTTTTAAAGAGAGAGAGAGAGCAGGGAGAAGGGGCAGAGGGAGAGGGAGAGAGAGTATCCCAAGCCGACTTCACACTAAGCCCAGAGCCCTATGCGGGGTTCAGTTTCACAACCTTGAGACCATGACCTGAGCTGAAATCAAGAGTCATACACTTAACCAACTGAGCCACCCAGCCACCCATCCTTCTATTTTATTTTTATCTTGTTTGTTGTGCACCTCTATGCATATTTTGGCCTTTTTCTCTCATCTGGGCAGTTGTAATAGCCTCCTCACTGGTGTTCTGTTTTCTAATTCCTCTCATCTTGTCCTCAGCACTTATCTCCTGTATTCTGCTATAAATGAACTCTTCATAGATGACAAAATTCTTTACAAAATAAATTCTTTTAAAGAAAAAGAAAAAAGAGCCAGAGGGTCTACTTTGGCAATATGATGGCCTAGAGATTCTAAAACTTGCATTATAAAACATCTAAAAGTGATCAAATGGGGTGCCTAGGCAGCTTAGTCAGATAAGCATCTGCTTTCAGCTCAGGTCATGATCCCAGGGTCCTGGGATGGAGCCCCACATCAGACTGCTTGATCAGCAGGGAGCCTACTTCTCCCTCTCTCTCTGCCACAACCCCCTGCTCATGCTATCTTTCTTGCTCTCTCTCTCTCAAATAAATAAAATCTTTTTTAAAAAATAAAAATAAGTAAAAAAATGATAAAATATTTAAAATGGCTTTTAAAAGAATGAATGACTATAACAATGAAAGGGAAATCCTGTAAGCCAGGAAAAAAGCATGAATACAAATCTAGGGAAGGAAGCTAACCCTAGGGCTGCTATACCTTTAGAGTACCTCTGGATCTGGGTTTTGAAGAAATACTGGAGATAAAATTACACAGCTTTTAGCACAGAAGGACATAAAGAATGTGAAGGAGCAGAAACCTGTGGAGTGGAATGAGAAATTAGAGTGTCAGAGGTTACAATAGTGGAGACAATGGAGGACACAATATTCAAAGATCTAATGACTACAAGTGTTTGGAATAGATACACAGAAAGCCCAAAGAACACCAAGCTGGCTCAGTTTAAAGAAACCTCTTCTTAGACATAACAATTAGGCTCAAGATAGATATTGCAACAATGACGGGAGCCAAAGGATAGTGAAATAATATCTTCATAAGAAAATATAATTGTCATCCTAGAATTTTTAATAAAATAAAGACATTTTTATATAAACAAAAATAGAAAAAAGATTTACCACCCAAACAATCCTCACTAAAGGAACTTCTAAGTATAGATTTAAAGAATTAATTGAAAATTACCTTGGGGTGCCTGGGTGGCTCAGTCAGTTGAGCATCCAACTCTTGATTTTGAAGCTCAGGTCATGATCTTAGGGTCCTGGGATGGAGCCCCAAGTCAGGTTCCATGCTCAGTGGGGAGTCTGCTTGAGGATTTCTCTCCCTCTCTGCCTCCTCCCCCTGCTCAAGTTCTCGCTCTCTCTCTCTCACATAAATCTTAAAAAAAAAAAAAGAAAGAAAATGGCCTCAAAAAAATTTGAGGTAAAGAAAGTGCTAATGAATAAAGGTAATAGTAAACATGACAGTAAATCTAAATAGACGGTGGCAGTTTATAGAAAAATAATGATATCCCTTTTGGTAGTGTTAAAAAAAAATAAAGTAATAGGTGGCATTATCATGTAAGGTTGGAGGCAGATGATTAGAATAAAATATTCCAAAATCTTTGTATTTTCAAAAAGAAGGAAAGTATCTTTGGACTTCAAGTATGCATATTAAAAAGAATCATGAAAACACAGTCTAGTGCATAGAATGGTGTCTTTGATCAAGTTCAGTAAATATCTTTTCACAGTAGACACCCCGGTATCTTTAAAATCTATCTACCAACTCTCTATCACCCTTATAATTTTAAAGCCTTTTAGTAAGAGACATTGGGTTTCCAAACAGAACTCTTACTCATTCCTCCCATCATGTTTATTATGTAACCAGTTACAACTCTTTCCCTGGTCTTCTATATTTTAATAATCTTGGAGTTATGAAATCAGTTTTAACTCATTCTGCAGTCATTATGAGGAGCAATGCTCTTCATTCATTGACATCTAACCCATGTGCTTCACATGGCAAGCCTCACCAAAGATACAAGAGCCATAGCAGCACTTTGTGTGTGGCTTTAGGATCAGGACTGTTGAGTTTGCCTTTAGAGAGCCTCCCCAGCCTGCTCTAGTGCACAGTGGTCTCTTTCTTCCCTGAGTTCCACTCATTTGTACCCACAGTCCCCTATGTAAATGGAGGTAACAATAGTACCTTATTTTTAGCATTGTGGTATGAGTTAAATGAATTAATACATATAAAATCATTTGAAGTAGTACTTTTGTAACACACTAGCTATATACTGTTGAGCACTTGCTCCTAAGTTGTGTTAAGAATATTGATTGTTTATTTAAGGCTTAAACAACTTAATTATAATTGATCAAAAACAAGATTTTATGTTTTAACCTCCTGTGGGAGATGGGAAAGTAGAGAATGCAATACAGAGTTAATGCTCATTGACTTAAGCATTAGTCATCCACAGTAACAAGATCACGTTTCATTTGGAAAGCTCTTTGTGATCTGTTTCTAGTAGGCTTGGTGTGGTAATGATACAGAGCTACTAAAATTTTTTGTGAACATGTACATGGATTCATGGATTGGAGATTTCTACTTGAAAAGTAGTAAAATAGATTTGTAAATCTTTGAACTGAAGGAATCTCAAGATGCCTCTGCTAGTTTTAGAGTTTTGGGGAAAGCCTTTAAAATCCAGGACCTACAAGCCTCCTATAAAAACAAAAGGGTTTTCTTGAAGATGACGGAGTAGGAGGACCCAAAGCTCACTTACTCTCACAGATACAACTAGATAACACTCAAATCAGCATAAGTAACCCAGAAAACACCCCCAAGACTGACAGAACAAAGTCCTCAACTAAATGTAGAGAAGAGGTCACATCGAAGAAGATAGGAAGGGTGGAGATGTGGTTTGGGAGTGAAGAAGACTATGGCTGTCCACTGTCAGGAGTGAAACCAAGGGTGTGGTGAAGGGAGAGAAACAGAGTACCACACCAGGGAACCCACTCAGGGAAGACTAATATTTGGCTTTGAAAGTAAGAGGGGCTGGGGGTCCTGGGATTGAGCACCGCATTGGGCTCCCTGCTCTGCAGGGAGCCTGCTTCTCCCTCCCCTCTGCCTGCCACTCTCCCTGCTTGTGCGTGCTCACTCTCTTTCTCTGTCAAATAAATAAATAAAATATTTTTTAAAATAAAGTAAGTAAATGGGGCTTACCTCATGAGTTCTTACAGCTTGTGGGACTTAAAGCTTGGATTTTTAAAAAAAAATCAGCAGGCTCAGCTGTGGGAGAGCCCAGAGGACATTAGAAAGGTGAGTCCCCATCCTTAAAGAAACAGTATGACAAACAGCCAGCAGAGCTACAAAGTAGAAGTAGCAGTTTGAAAAACACCTGGGGTATACTGGAGGGAGGGTTATTTACTCATCTCAGAGCATGGTTTGAAGAGGCAGGAATCACAGGGAGACCTCTCCAGGATTAAAGGAGCTGGCAGGTGCCATTTCATTCCCCTGTTCCTCAGCATAATCACACAGCCACCTGCATGGCACTGACACTTGCTACCTAACTTGCTTACACCAAGCCCCATCCCCCCACATTATGGTGGATCTGCCCTTGCCAGTCATGCTTGCCTCAGTCCTGATGCTACATGTCCCCTCCCCCAGAAGAATGGTGCAAACCAAGCTAACACCACATCTCCTGACCTGGAGCCTCAGTTCTGGTGGTAGTGGCAGGTCTCATTTTGCAAGCAGACCAATGCACACCTTCTTAAAATGTGCACCATTTGGCTGGGGACCAAACACTGCCCACAACAGGCAACAAGAGTCTCTGCACACAACTGCACTAAAGGATAAAGTGGCCAGGACACAACAGTAGGGCACAGCACACACAGGAAACACTCCTTGAAGCGTCAAGTTCTGTAGAGGAGGGTCACTGCACTGTAGGGCACTATAAAACCTCTTCTTCATAAGGCCATTACCTTAAAGAACAGGAGATGAAGCTGACTTTCCTAACACACGGAAACAATACAGTTGGACAAAAATGAAGAGACAGAGGAGTATGTCCCACATAAAAACACAGGACAAAACCACAGCAAGAGACCTAAGCAAAATGGAGATAAATGATATGCCTGATAGAGAATTTTAAGTAATGATCATAAAGATACTCACTGGACTTGAGAAAAGAGAAAAGGACATCAGTGAGACCCTGAACAAAGATATTTAAAAAAGAAGCAGAGATGAACAAGACAATAAATAAAATTAAAAGTACACTTGATAGAATAAATAGCAGGTTAGAGGACTCAGAGGAACAAATTAATAACCTGGAAGATAGAGAAATGAAAAGTAACCAAGCTGAACAAAAGAGAGGGAAAAAATTATGCAAAATGAGAATAGATTTAAGGAACTCAGCAATTACATCAAGCATAATAACATTCACATTTTAGGGATCCCCGAAGAAGATCACATTTTAGGGATCCCTGAAGAAGAAGAAAAAGAGAAGGGGGCAGAAAATTTATTTGAAAAAATAATGGCTGAGAACTCCCCTGACCTGAAGAAGAGATCCATATCCAGGAGGCACAGAAATTACTCAACAAAATCAATGCAAGGAGGTCCACACCAAGACACATAGTAATTAAAATGGCAAAGTAGTGATAAAGAGAAAAAAATTTAAAGCACCAAGAGAAAAGAAGACATTACTTATAAGGGAAATCCCATAAGGCAATCAGTGGGTTTTTCAGCAGAAACTTTATACAGGCCAGGAGACAGTGGCATGATATATTCAAAGTGCTGAAAGGGAAAAATCTTCAGCCAAAAATACTCTATCCAGCAAGGCTATCATTCAGAACAGAATGAAAGATGAATGGATAAAGAAGATGTGGTGTATATATACACAATGGAATACTACTCAGCTGTCAAAAATGAAATCTTGCCATTTGCAATGATGTGGATGGAACCAAAGGGTATTATGCTAAGTGAAAGAAGTTAATCAGAGAAAGAATTATCATATGATCTCACTCATATGTGGAATTTAAGAAACAAAACAGGATCATAGTGGAAGGGAGGGAAAAATAAAACAAGATGAAATCAGAGAAAGAGACAAACCATAAGATAGACTCTTAACTATAGGAAACAAACAGGGTTGCTGGAGGGGAGAGGGTGGGGGATGGGGTAACGGGGATGGACATTCAGGGGGGCATGTGATGTAATGAGCACTGGGTATTATATAAGACTGATGAATCACTGAACTCTACATCTGAAACTAATAATACATTATATGTTAATTGAATTTAAATTTAAAAAGAATGACAGATAAAGTTTCTCAGAAAAACAAAAAAATAAAGGAGTTCATGACAACTAAACCAACCCTATAAGAAATATTAAAAGGGACCCTTTGAGTGGAAAGGAAATGAAAGACCATAGAGTATGAAAAGTAGGAAACACAAAAGCAGTAAAAATAAGTATATGTGTAAAAACCAGCCAAGGGATTCACAAAATAAAAGAATGTAAAATAAGATATGGTATACCTAAAACATGAGGGTGAGAGGAGTAAAGAATGGGTTCCAGCTTAAGCAACCATCAACATAGCATGGACTGCTATATGTAGAAGATGTTACATAAAAACCAATGGTAGCCACAAATCAAAAACCAGTAATAGATATGCGAAGAATAACAAGAACTAGATCCAAGTATGTCACTAAAGAAAGCCAGCAAACCATGAAAGAGAGCAAGAGAAGAAAGAATAGGAG
This sequence comes from Neomonachus schauinslandi, assembly GCF_002201575.2. Lineage (NCBI taxonomy): Eukaryota > Metazoa > Chordata > Mammalia > Carnivora > Phocidae > Neomonachus > Neomonachus schauinslandi. The sequence goes on from NC_058404.1 coordinate 41,121,904, forward strand.
AAAAACTACAAGAATAACCACAAAATAAGTAACAAAATGGCAATACATACACATCTATCAATAATCATTTTCAGTATAAATGTACTAAGCGCTCTAATGGATAAGACATGGGGTGCAAAACTACAATGTGATATCACCTCACACCTGTCACAATGGCTAAAATCAACACAAGAAACAACAGGTGTTGGCAAGGATGTGGAGAAAAAGGAACCTTCCTGCACTGTCGGCCAGAATGCAGACGGGTGCACTCATTGTGAAAAATAGTATGGCCCATCCTCAAAAAATTAAAAATAGAACTCCCCTATATCTAATAATCACAGTAATGGGTATTTACCCAAAACATTTAACAACACTAATTCAAAGAGATATGTGCACCCCTATGTTGATTGCAGCATTATTTACAATAGCCAACTATTGAAGCAGCCCATGTTCATCAACAGATTAATTGATAGAGAAGATGTGATACATACATGCAATGGAGTATTACTCAGCCATAAAAAGAATTAAATCTTGCCATATACAACAACATGGGTGGAGGTAGAGTGTATAATGCTAAGCAAAATAAACCAGTCAGAGAAAGACTAATACCACATGATTTCACTCATATGTGCCATTTAAGAAACAAAAATTATTAAAGGAAAAGAGAGAGAAGACAAAGCAAGGAACAAATTCTTAACTATAGAGAACAAACTGATGCTTACTAGAGTGGGGGTGGGGTGGTTCAATAGGGGAAACAGTTAAAGAGTACTTACCATGATGGTACGTAAAGAAGAGTTAACACCTATTTTTCTCAATCTATTCCAAAAAAATAGTTGAAGAAGGAAAGCTTCAAATTCATTCTATGAGACCAGCATTAGCCTGATAAGAAAACCAGATGAAGACACCACAAAAAAAACAAAACTACAGGCCAGTATCTCTGATAAACATAGATGCAGAAATCCTCAACAAAATACTAGCAAGCCAAATCCAACAATACATTAAAAAAAATCAACAAGATCAAGTGGGATTTATTCCCAGGATGGAAGGATGGTTCAATATTTGCAAGTCAATCAATGTGATATATCAATTAGAGAAAGGATAAAATCCATATGATCATTTCAATAGATACATAAAAAACATTTGACAAAGTATAACATCCATTCATGATTTTTAAAAAGGCCCTCAACAAGATAGGTTTAGAGGGAACATACCTCGACATATAAAGACCTTACATGAAAATCCCACATCATACTCAATGGGAAAAAACTGAGAGCATTTCCCCTATGTGAGGAATAAGACAAGGATGTCCACTCTCACCACTTTTAGTCAACAAAGGCTGGAAGTCCTAGCCACAGCAGTCAAACAACAAAAAGAAATAAAAGGCATCTAAAACATTAAGGAAGAAGTAAAACTTTGAGTATTTGCAGATGACATAAGACTACATAGAAAACCCTAAAGACTCCACCCAAAAGCTGTTAGAACTGATAAATTCGGTAAAGTTGCAGGATACAAAATCAATGTACAGAAATCTGTTGCATTTCTATACATTATTGATGAAGCAGCAGAAAGAAATTAAGAAAACAGTCCCATTTACAGTTGCACCAAAAATAATAAAATACCTAGGAATAAACCTAACTAAAGATGTAAAAGAAATCAAAGACCACACAAAGAAATGGAAAGACCTTCCATGCTCATGGATTGGAAGAACAAATATTGTTAAAATGTCTTATACTACCCAAAGCAATCTACAGATTTAATGCAAATCCCTATCAAAATACCAACAGCATTTTTCACTGAACTGGATCAAACAATCCTAAAATTTGAATGGAACCACAAAAAACCCTGAATAGCCAAAGCAATTTTAAAAAGAAAATGTGGAGTAATCACAATTCCAGACTTCAAGTTATGTTGCAGAATTCTAGTAATGAAAACAGTATTGTACTGACACAAAAATAGACACATAGATTAATAGAACAATAGGATACACAGAAATAAACACACAACTACATGATCAATTAATCTTTGAAAAAGGAGGAAAGAATGTGCAATGGGGAAAAGTCTGTTCAACAAATGGTGTTGGGAAAACTGGACAGCAACATGCAAAAGAATGAAACTGGACCATTTTTTTTCACCATACACAAAAATAAAGCCAAAATGGCTTAAAGACCTAAAATGTGAGACCTGAAACCATAAAAATCCTAGAAGAGAGCACAGGCAGTAACTTCTTTGACATCAGGTGTAACAATATTTTCCTAGATACTTCTCCTGAGGCAAGGTTAAAACAAAAATGAACGGTTGGGACTACTAAATTAAAAGTATCTGCACAGAGAAGGAAACTGTCAACAAAACTAAAAGGCAATCTGTGGAATGGGAGAAGAAATTGGCAAATGACATATCTGATAAAGGATTAGTATCCAAAATATATAAGGAACTTATTCAACACCCAAAAAACAACCCAATTAAAAAAATGGGCAGAAGACATGAACAGACGTTTCTCCCAAGAAGACATCCAGATGGCCAATAGACACATGAAAAGATGCTCAACATCAGTCATCATCAGGGAAGTGCAAATCAAAACCACTGTGAGATATTACCTGTCAGAATGGCTAAAGTCAAAAACTCAAGAAAGAACAAGTATTGGCAAGTATGTGGAGAAAAAGGGACCCTCATGCACTGTTGGTGAGAATGCAAACTGGTGCAGCTACTGTGGAAACAGTATGGAGGTTTCTTAAAAAATTAAAAATAGAACTACCCTAAATACCCAGTAATCACACTATTGGGTATTTACCCAAAAAATACAAAAACACTAAGTCAGAGGCACACATACATCCCCATGTTTATTGCAGCATTATTTACAATTTCCAAATTATGGAAGCAGCCCAAGTGTCCTTCAGTAGATGAAGGAGTAAAGAAATGGTATATATATTATATATTATATACACACAGACACACACACACACAAGGGAATATTACTCAGCCATAAAAAAACGACTGAAACCTTGTCATTTGAAACAACATGGATGGATCAGAGAGTGTGATGCTAAGCAAAATAAGTCAGTCAGAAAAAGATAAATACCATATGATTTCACTCATATGTGGAATTTAAGAAACAAACAAATGAACAAAGGAAGAAAGAGACAAACCAAGAAACAGACTCTTAAATATAGAGAACTAACTAATGGTTACCAGAGGTGACTTGGGTGGGGGGATGGGTGAAATAGGTGATGGGGATTAAAGATGATGGAAGAAAGCAAAAAAAAAGAGAGAGAGAGAAAGAGAGAACCAAAAAAGAAAAGGGTTTTCTCTAAATTACTTTCCACCATTAGCTAGTGGTTTGCCTTAACTTAGGTAAATTATCCATGTTTTTAAATGAAGCATCTGAAGTTTTGAAAAGTTGGTGCATTTGGTCAGTGGTCAGGAGTTACTCAGGGGGTTTGGGTGAGATGGTTTAAAGACAGGACTAGAAACCAGCTGGTCTGTTTTCTAGACAGGTGCCTTCAGCACACCATGCTGTCTTTGGTCCTGCTCTGCCATGGCTCCTGCAGCCTGTGGTCACTTCTGTGTGCACTGTTCTCACATCAACTGTATCAGAATTTGACACCTATTGAACAATGCAGTCAATATTTATTATATATATATATAATGATCTATGGTTCTCTTTATAAAGGAGATAATTGTGTACTGTTGTTGATCATTTATTTTTGAGTACATACTTTTAAACCTTGTATAGTGAAAACAGATGGATTGATTTTTTTTTTTTTTTTTTGTAATTTCCCCTGGAAACCTGCAGAGCGGATGTTTTGAGTCCTTTTTTGCCAGATGGATGTATCAGTATGGTGTTGGCAGGGGCACCTGTGTTCTGTAGGGAGATATTCACAGTTACCAACCCTAAGGTTTCTTGAGTCTTAAGTCAAAGAAGATTTAAAGGATTTGCTTAAGAATAATGTATTTCCTAATTTAATCAGGTATCCAAGTTAAGATGGCATAAAGGCAGCCAAATAGTTGATAAAGGAAAAAGAATAAGTGGTCCTCCCTACCTATTTGGATAGACATGTTTAGAAAAATGGCATTCAGATATACCATAACATTTTCCAGTTACATATTTTAATTAAGATTAAATAATAAACTGTTTTTGCTAATCTGTGCTTTTGTTTTAGGACAGTCTGTAAAAGCATACATAAGTCAATAGAGAAATTCCACTTTTTACTCCAAGAAAATATAAACAAATGTGAGGACTTCTGAAAGAAAATTAATTTGGAGAATTTTTATGAGGGTACCTAATGTCTGCCTTACACGGTGCCAGGTACTGTGAATTATAAAAATGAAGGGTACCTGCTCTCAGGTCATTCGTAATCTCCTGAAAGAGACACCTCAACAAAAATATTGTTACAGTGTGGCAGGATCTGCAACTGAGGTATCACAGATTGCCATAGGAATAATAATAACTGAAGTTATAATCCAGCTGGTAGGTGTGTGAGGGAAATGCCAAGAGGAGTTCTTTTACATTCTGAGATTTTAATGATTTCTAGAAACTTTGACAGAGCTCTAAGTGATCTGGTACATGAGCCTTTTAAGCTTCCTCTTAGATTAATATGTACTTCCAGAATGCCTCTTTGCTTTCCCAGTCCTTAAGTCTTGTCTCTACAGCCATGCTGCCTGGGTTAGATTCCTGCTTATCTTCCTAGTTGTGTGGCCATGAGCGGATTACTTTCTGTGCTTCAGTTTTATGAAAAGACAAGAGTCATAGTACCTATCTCACAGGATTATTGTGAAGATTAATTGAGACAATACATGGAAAACATTCTTGGAATACTGATTTTTTTTTTTAAGTCTCAAGAAAATGTTAGTTCTCATTATTATTAATTTTGGAAGTTAATAAACTAGGAACATTGAAACACAATCACCATGTTGATCGTTTTGATTATTTCTAAAATGCTATTTTCTGTCAAATAAAATTTTCCATTTTTTTCCCCTTTCTAGCTCCAAGAGGAAAGCGAGGATGGAAAACTTTTTATGCTGTACTAAAAGGAACAGTCCTTTACTTGCAAAAGGTAAACATAAATTAAAAAATGAAGCCCACAAAACTTTATGAAATGATTTGACAAGGTATCCAGAAAATATTTACTTTGTACAAAGAGACTACATCAAACACCCAAAAGATTACTTAATTGATGTCTAAATTCTTTTTTAGGTTTTTTTTGTTTCTGGTTAAAAAATTATTTTAGAAATTATATATATGTAATTATATATTATATAAAGTATTTTATACATAAAATATTTTATGATATATGTGTTATATATATATTAAATATAAATATTGAGCTGTGTTCCATTTGTGTTCAGTTAGAAATTTTGAATAGAGGTTGATAAGTCAGACTGCATATGGTCTACGTAGGTACAGACCTGTGGCAGCACTTGTTTCAATGGTTATTTATACTATAGATTAGTTAGAGCCTTCATTTATCTCCTTCACTAATGCTATGTAACAGTATATCTTCATTTAATTTTTTGCCTTCATTTAGATCTTACCTAAATCTAGAAACACATTTCATTCAAGTCCTGAAGCATTGGTACTTAATCCAAATTATCTGGCTAAGTTTTTAACCAGACCATTTCCTGCCCTGATCCTTTCTTCTAATCCTAGAATCTGGGAACCTGTTTGGGATCAAGTTTGTATGTTCTGGCCTTTGAAGTGTAATCCCTGGAGCTTCCACCTCCCTAGTTCTGTGTGTGTGGACATGGGAAATTTGTGTGTTGACGGAATGAGGTCCACTGCTTCCCAGGGCCAAATAGGATTCCAGCTCTAACTGTGAAGGGTAGCTTGGAATTCAGGCAAATAGGCAGCAAGGCAGTAACAACACTGTCCTCAATGATGACTGAGGAAAAGTCTTAATTTTTTAACTGTGGTCAAAAACATATAACCCTCAGTTAATTTCTAAGTACACAGTAGATAGTATTAACTATCAGCACAGTGTTGTACAGTAGATCTCTAGAATTTTCCATCTTGCATGACACACAATACCAAGTGAACAGCAATTCTCTCACTCCCCCCCCCCCCAACCCCTGGCAACCACCATTCTACCTTCTGTTTCTATGAGTTTGGCTATTTCATGTAAGTGGAAACAAGTAGTATTTGTCCTTCAATGACTGGCTGATTTCATTTAACATAATGTGATGAAGGTTCATCCATGTTGTAGCCTATGACAGAATTTCCTTCTTTTTTTTATGGCTAAATAATACTCTATTTTTTACTTCATTTTCTTTATTCATTTGTTCATCCATAGATATTTATGTTGTTTCTACCTCTTGGTCATTGTAAATAATACTGAAGTAAACATGGAGTGCAAATCTCTTTTTGATATCCTGATTCAATTCCCATTGATAACACAGAAGTGGGATCGCTGAATCATATGGTAGTTCTGTTTATTTTGTGAAGAACGTCTATACTGTTTCCCATAGTGGCTGAATTATTTTCACTTCCCACCAACAGTGTACAGGAGTTCCAATTTCTCCACATGCATATCAGCACTTCTTATTCTGTTTTTTTGTTTTTAATAATGGCCATCCTAACAGGTGTGAGGTGATATCTCACTGTAGTTTTGATTTACATTTTCCTGATGATTAGTGATGTCAAGCATCTTTTCACATACCAGTTGGCTATATAAGTGTTGTCTTTGTAGAAATGTCTATTCAGGTCCTTTACCCATGATTTATTCAGATGATTTGTTTTTTTTTTTGTTTTGTTTTTTTGCTGTTGAGTTATAGGAATTCCTTATGTATTTTGGATATTAATCCTTTATCATATATATGGTTTTCAGATATTTTCTCCCATTCTGTAGGTAGCCTTTGCACTCCCTTGTTTCCTTTGCTATACAGAAGCTTTTTACTTTTGTGTAGTCTCACTTGTCTATTTTTGCTTCTGTTGACTGTGCTTTTAGTATCACATCCAAGAAATCATTGCCAATGTCAGTGCCAACAAGCTTTTCCCCTATGTTTTCTTCTAGTTTTATAGTGTCAAGTCTACATTTGAGCCTTTAATCTATTTTGAGTTAACTTTTCTGTAGGGTGTAAGGATTAAATTTCATTCTTTCACATGTGGATACCCATTTTCCTAGTACTGTTTATTGAAGGAATTATCTTTTCCCCCTTGTGTACTGTTGGCACTCTGTGGAAATCAGTTTACTGTATATGCATAGTATGTCTGTCCTTATGCCAATGCTATAATGTTTTAATTACTGTAGCTTTGTAATGTATTTTGAAATCAGGAAGTGTGAGTTCTCTAAATTTGTTCTTTCTCAAGATTGTTTTGAGTATTCAGGATCCTTTCTCATTCCATATGAATCTCAGGGTGAGATTTCTATTTCTGTAAAAAATGCCATTGGGATTTTGATAAGTATTATATTGAATCTGTAGATGACTTTGGGGAGTATAAACATTTTAACAGTATTGTCTTCAAATCCATGAACATGAGATGCCTTTCCATTTATTTGTGTCTTTAATTTCTCTTAGCAATGTTTTCTATTTTTCAGTGTATAAGTTTTTCCCCTCCTTCATTAAGTTTATTCTTAAGTATTTTATTATTTTTGATGCTATTTTAAGTGGAAGTGTCTTCTTAATTTCCTTTCAGGATTATTCATTATTAGTATATAGAAATGCAACTGATTTTTACATGTCAATTTTTTATCCTGCAGTGTTGCTAAATAAGTTTCTTAGTTCTAACAGGATTTTTTTGGTGTGCGTGTGTGTGGAATCTTTAGAGTTTTCTATGTGTAAGGTCATGACATCTGTGAACAGATAGTGCTACTTTTTCCTTTCCAGTTTGGAAGGCTTTTATTTCTTTTTCTCACCCATTCTGGCTTGGACTTCAGTACTATATTGAATAGAAGAGGTGAGAGTGAGCTTCCTTGTCATATTTCTTTTCTTAGAAGAAAAACATCCGGTTTTTCACCATTGAATATAGTGTAAGCTGTGAGCTTTTCATATATGACTTTTATTATAGTAAGGTAATTTCCTTTTATTCTTTGTTGAATATTATCATTAAAAAGTCTTCAATGTTTATTAAATGCTTTTTCTGCATCTATTGAGATAATCATGTGGCTTATAACCTTTGTTCTGTTAATATGATTTATCACATTAATTGATTTTCATATATTGAATTACCTTTGCATCCGAGGAATAGCTCTCACTTGGTCACAGTGTGTGCTCCTTTTGATGTAGTGTTGGATTTGGTTTGCTGGTATTTTGTTGAGGATTTTTACATCTATATTCTTCAGGAATATTGACCTGCAGTTTTCTTGTGTATCTTTTTCTGGTTTTGGTATCAGGATAATGCTGGCCTCATAAAGTTGAGTTAAAAGTGTTCCCTCCTCCTCGATTTCTGGGAAGAATTTGAGAAGGATTGGCATTATTTCTTCTTTGAAACTCTTCTTTAGGGTACCTGGGTGGCTCAGTCAGTTAAGTGTCTGCCTTCAGCTCAGGTCATGATCCCAGCGTCCCAGGATCAAGCCCTGCATTGGGCTCCCTGCTCAATGGGGAGTCTACTTCTCCCTCTCCCTCTGCCCCTCCACCCTGCTCGTGCTTGCTCTCTGGCTTGCAGTCTTTCTTTCTCGCTCTCTCAAATAAATAAATAAAAGCTTTAAAAAAAATAAACAAACAAACTTGTTAAAAGAATTTATGAGTAAGCCATGTGGTCCTAGACTTTTCTTCATTGGGGAGGGTTTTGATTACTGATTTAATCTGCTTACTAGATACAGATCTGTTTTTGATTTTCTGTTAATTACATGATTCAGTTGGGGCAGATTGTATTTTTCTAGGAATTTATCCCGTTCTTCTAGGTTGTCCAATTTGTTCATAGTTGTTTCTTAATATTTGTAGTGTAGTTAAAGGACTGTCGGTTTTATTAATCTAAAAAAAAAAAAAAAAAAACGATTCTTGGGGTGCCTGGGTAGTTCATTTGGTTAAGCATCCAACTCTTGATCTCAGCTCAGGTCTTGATCCCAGGGTCATGGGTTCAAGCCCCATGTTGGGCTCCACACTGATCATGGAGCCTACTTTAAAAAAAAAAAACAATTCTATGTTTTGTTGATTTCTTTTTTTACTATTGTTTTTCTGGTTTCTATTTCATTTATTTCTGCTCTAAACAGAAATACACCTTTAAATATAAAGTGAGCCTGTAATCTTATAGACAGCATATAGCTAGGTGTTGTTTTATTATCCATTGAGATGCTCTGTGTTTTGGTTGGAGAGTCTAATCCATTTACACTTAATTATTAACAGTGAAGGACTTAATATTAGCATTTTGTAAATTGTTGTCTCTTTTGTAGCCTTTTGACACTTTTTTCCTCTGTCAGTGTCTT